>NC_140566.1:6566449-6763949 GCF_057381845.1 Rhamphochromis longiceps
TGTCCTTAGCTGATGAGGTAGGTGTGCTCACATTTATGCTGCATTGCAATCCTTTTGATGCATGAGAAGGATCTGTTAAGTAAAGGACTGTGAGTTTTGGTAAATGTACTTCTCGTACATCTCTTGTCTTGGATGAGCAGCAGACATGAGCAAAATGTCCAATTATATGACACAGTTTACGAGTAGCTTTGGCAGCAGGACACTGATGACAGTTTGCTAAATGACTGTTTGAACCACATCTAAAACAGTTCTTAGATGGTTTTGTTGCATGAGATGGCTTTGCAGGGTGAGCATTGTATTTGTGTTTCCTCTGCATGGAGTGCGAGTGAGACTGCACAGCTTGGACTGGAGTACTGGTGTCTGCAGCTATGGATTTAGCTTGTTGAACTGCAGATTCCATTTGTGTTGCCTGTGTAACAGCTTTATCTAGTGTCAAATCAGGTTCAAGAAAGAGTCTTTCTCTTATGCTGGGGCTAGACACATGTTCAACTAGCTGATCACGGATCATTTCTTCTGTCCTGTCATCAAACTCACATTTAGAAGCAAGGTCTCGCAAGCTGGCTACATACTGGATAACAGTCTCATGTGAAGCTTGTGTTCGCTTTCTGAAAGCATGTCTTTCCACAACAACATTTACCTTGGGTGAAAAGTATTGTTCTAGGGCAGACAGCAGAGGCGAAAGTATCACCTGTATTTGGCAGTGAGTAGAAAATCCTTTGTCCCTCTGTTCCCAAAGCAGTGAAGTAAAGTAGCTCTTCTTCGTGCTTCAGGCCAAGCATTCCCTGTTGCATTGATCACAAGCAAATAATTGTTGAACATACGCATCCACATGTTGAAGGGCAAAGCAGGATCTCGTTTGGACGTTTGCAGCCATGATGACTCCGCAAAAAACTAAGCAGAAAAAACATGCAGGGTTACTCGTCGCCAAAATGTAGTAGCGGCCGGTAATAAACAAGTCCTCATAAAGGAACAGTGCTCTTTAATGAATTCAGCGCAGTCTTTACATCATAGAGGTAACAGTGACACATATCAGTTATCAGTTAGCCATCTAACTATATTCTAACTATGAACCTTTACCGAATCTGCTTTACTCTTATTTTGCGACACCACCCTCTAGTGGTGCAATGTGGTACGATCATTACAGGACACAACACATACATTAAAGCTATGGGAAAGAGTCATTGAAGTTAGGTTAAGAAGAGAGGATAGGTTGACTAATGAGGTCAGGCAGGATGTGGCATCGTAATTTGTAGTGAGAGATGAATTTAAATACCTGGGGTCAACCATCCAAAGTAACAGACAGCGCAGAAGAGATGTGAAGAAGGGAGTGCAGGCAGGGTGGAGCTGGTGGAGATGAGTGTCATGGGTGATTTGTGACAGAAGGATAGCAGCAAAAGTGACAAGATGGTAATTAGACCTGTTATGATGATGGTAGCACTAACAAAAAGACAGGAGCCAACCATGGGAGAGACCATGGTTGGTGTGACAGAGATAGGGTGAAATGGAGTCAAGATGGGGTTATTACATAGAAAAAGTAATTTATTACACATGACGTGTTACGTCTCACAAAAGTAACAAGTCATGTGTAATACATTATATACTCACTGAAGAAAATAATTGTTATGAATTGTTATAAATAATGTTACAGTACTGGTTACATACTTTCTCATTTCTTGGCACAATGAACCAAAAGGCACTGTCTCTTGTGTTAGACTACGGTCTAACACAACAACACATTCCTATCCTAATCGGGACACGCATTTGATCTTTCTTTTAGTATTTATGTATGAACACAAAGGCTACAATGAAAAACAAAGATAAAAATCAGCCCAAAGTGGCTTGAAAGTGATTGCCATTGATTCTACTTTAGAAACACAAACAGGTAGAAACAGATGCGGGAAGACTGACTGTTCAACACTGCGTTGGGTTACCTGTTTAAGTTCACGCTATGTCTACTGGCCATTCACTCAGCTTTATTAAGGGCCTTGGCTAGCTTTGTGTTAGCATGCTAACTGTGCTTTCTGTTACTTGCCATCTCTGATTCCCACACTATCTGGTCTTTAAGTGGTGACGTATGAATCCTGTTTCCGGGTTCAAACTACTCTGCGTTTATTAAGGCTGTTGTGTTTTTAAAATGTTTTAATGCTTTGTATCTTGTTCTATTTAATCTCAACAAGCCCCTAAAAACAGTCAGTGATCACTGCTGGCCTCTCTCAGTTTTCATTTCATCCTCTATTCATTTTAAAGCTGATTAACTAACTGTCACTGATTATTGCTGTCACTGTGTCCTGCCAAATAAAACTGGCATTAAAGGCTTTTCTTTTCCCCAGAAAAATGCAATTGCTGAGATTTATTTTGTTTTCCAGCAGACCGTGTCTGGGCTGATGCATACTATTTTCATTAGCTACAGCTAGGTTCCATGCATGTGCCCCCCTGCCCTGTTGATTGGATATCCAATTGAAATTAATTTAATCGATTGCCTGAGATTTATCAATTCACTGGGCATGCTTTTGAACAATTTTAACTACAACAGATAATAACTCACTTAAATGAAAAATATAAAGTCTTGGTTCACAGTGTTGAATATTAGTTATTAGAGAGTTATGGCCTTATTTGTGCCACTATTCTGAGCGCACTAAAAAAATTGTGTTGCATTTTGAGGAGAAATTTATATTGAGCGACGAAAAGCTAAATTTGAGTGAACAAAATTCATTGCTGCGTGCAAAAAATGTATTTCAGTGTTTGCTATTATCCATACACCCACACAATAGCAGCTCCTCTTGCTCAGTTTTTGCATTTCCGCAATGTGTTGCTTGCACGCTCAATATTTCTGCCCCTGTGCGTTCAACTCTTTCTGTACACCATTATATTTGTGCCACAAAACCAGCCGATCACAGACTTGGATGCAAAAAAATCTGATTCGCTGTTTTGGTGTCCAATCAGCTCGAAATGACGAAATGCAATATCCCAGAATGCCTTTCGTCCAAAACTCAAATGAGGCAGTGGCGGAGGAACGCAGAGTGGCGGAGTTTGAAAGATTACTCTTTCTGGGTCACAAAATAAACTTTTAAGATATTTTCAGGTGAGAATGGTGCTGTGTAAACTTGAAATAGCTGCTCAATTTATCAAGACATCACATATTTGCAAAAGTGCTCTAACGTTTTCAGAGATGCCTGATACCCACCAGCTGACCGGGTGGTCGAGGCGCTGCTCACGGCACATCGATTTCAAGCCCCCCGTGGTCTTTTGCTACTCGGGTTAAACATACTATATAATTCACTTAGATCAGCGTCCCCAACCTTTTATGCGCCACGGAACGATTTAATGTCAGATAATATGTTCACGGAAAGGCCTTAATGTTTCGTGGATAAATACAACAAAATAAAAGCTCTACAAGTAAGACTTCAGTATTAAGTAAAACGTTCCAGTTATGAAGCTGAACTTTAATCTCAGCCAAACTGATTTATTCAGGAACAAATCAAACACTAAAATAAACCAAACATTAACATTTAGGGGTTACCCAAGTGACTCATATATCGTGTTTAACCCAAGTAGCAAAAGACCACGGGGGGTTTGAAAACGATGTGCTGGGAGTCTGCGCCTTGACCACCCGATCAGCCAGGGCTGGACTGGGACAAAAAACCGGCCGACTACACCACCAGGTATTATAGAAAAAAAACATAAAGCCTTTGAACGAAAACAAAAACTGTTGTGACAGTGATGTACACTGTCTTGTTGGTATATATGTATCATTTGTACACAGTGTATCACCTTCATGTTTCCCTCTCACCAGATATTCAAACCGATATCATGACCAGCAGCTTTTACGGCTGTGGCTCCAGCAAACATCAGCTGATACTAGAAAGTAATATTAAATAAATTCTAACAACAGCTTATCAAGCTTAAACGTGCTGCTGTTATTTAGCGCAACGTCCGCTGGTTTCCTCTTTCTGGCGCAAAGTGGGCAATAAACAAACAAGAGAGACAGGACTCTCGGCAGAAAAGTCGATCAGTTGATCATTGATTAGTTTCATGATTGAAGTAGCAGCAGGAGAGGGAGGGGGATAGAACGAGAGAAGAAGAGGCAGTTGTGCAACAAAGACACAGAATAACTCCAGCTTTGTCTTTTCTTTCATTCTAGCTGAAGTATGGGACAAATCATGTTCCTCAATGCGGATGTATTGTAATTGGTCCAGCCCAGAGCTGATCATGACCAATTGGCCAATCCACCACTTTAATCCACAACTTTTCATTGTTTATACTGTTACAAAAACAAACAAAAAACATAAAAATGAAAAGTCACCATCGGTCACCGGGCAAATGCCTGGTATGCCCAATTGCCAGTCCAGCTATGCGGTCAGCTGGTGGGTAACAGGCAAAATGTCTTAATAAATCGAGCACATATTTCAAGTTTACACAGAACTATTCTCTCCTGAAAATATCTTAAAAGTTTATTTTGTGATCCTAAAGAGTAATATTTCAAACTCCGCCACTCTGCGTTCCTCCGCCACTGTCTCCTTTGAGTTTTGGATGATAAGCATTCTTGGATATTGCATTTCGCCTCCATCTCGGCCACCATTTGGGTCAGGTCCTTACCCGGCTGGCCCAGTCGCGGGTCTGCTGTGTCCCCATCCTGGGTTTCGGCACCACTGTAACAAACCCACAGCAGACCTGGGTACATGTTCATGCTTCGCAGCTTCTCTTTATTAATGGTTGCTTGTTCACACACAGCTGTGGTGTACAGAAAGAGTTGAACGCGCACAGGAAGATATTTCAAGTGTACACAGCACATAAAATTTTTTCAAGTGTACACAGCACATAAAATTTTTTTTTACATGTGCTTAAATTTTTTTACGTGCGTTCAGAATAGTGGCACAAACATAACGCCATAGAGAATGGCTTTCATTTAATTTCAGATGTTTTTGTTCCTGCATTCAAAGCACTTTCTACTACAAGTCGAATTAACCAAGTCACAGATACATTCACATTGCATGTGAGACTTCATTTATCTATACTTAAGCACTTTTATTTAACATTCGCATACACATGCAGTTTAGTAGAAATTCAACAATGAACAAATTGTTAAATGTGAATATGAACGCTTTTTCTAGCAAAAAGAAAAAAAAACTAAGATGAGACTAATGGTGCATGAAAAAAATGTTTCAGTGCCTTGCTGTTCTTAAAATTGGTTGGCACTTTGACTTTGGTTTCCAGTGACCTGTAGAAGCAAACATTGGAATGTATCACTTATATTAGACTTGAGATAAACATATGCTTCTGTTACATTTCATTAAATCATACAGATTTCCCTTCCTGTCCCCCTCACATTAAGAAAGTTCCATCCTTCAATTACTGGCTAGGGCCTTGCGTGGTCTCCCTTTATCTGTATGTGTTTTCTCTCGGTGCTTCATTCTAAGACATACATGCTTACTTGGTGATTTTACATTAGCTGCTGATGAGAGGTAAATAACGTGCTTAAAACTGTGTAGAACAAAGCACTCTATGAATATATAGTTAAATATGGCTATACATTAGTAGTCTAATGTAGTCTGTTGTATTTTCTGTAAGCAGAAAGACTAGAAAAGTACTTTAAAAGCCTATATAAGAATTATGTGTCTTGAAAACTTAGAACACTGCTGTTAATTACACCTCCAGTGACTTCCAATGCTGGTAATGAAAGCCTTATCTTGGAGTAGATGTTATATTGAGCTCATTTATTGCCAGCATATGATGTGTGAGGACCAATATTTCCTTCTTTAGTTCACTTTTGTTTTAATACCAACTTTAGAGTCATCATTTTAGCATCATACATGCAGCATTATAGACATGTGCAGATTCAGTCTTTACCTGAAGTCGTGAAGTCGTGAAGTCTCAGCACTACACTGAGATTTACCCATGACAGTCTGATAATATGAACCACTGAATCACTAAGTTATTTGTCTGATTTTCCAAAATTATTTGATTCTCCTGCATTTTGGTGA
This sequence comes from Rhamphochromis longiceps, assembly GCF_057381845.1. NCBI lineage: Eukaryota > Metazoa > Chordata > Actinopteri > Cichliformes > Cichlidae > Rhamphochromis > Rhamphochromis longiceps. The sequence continues at coordinate 6,572,431 of NC_140566.1, forward strand.
TTTGGTATTATAATGATAGCAGCTTTAAGTAGTGTTAGCTTTGGTAGAATTTTTGCCAATGCCAGAGACTTTTATGGCCTTTATACTCTATACCAGGGGTCAGCAACCTTTAAGACCCAAAGAGCCATTTGGGCCCGGTTTCCACGCAAAGAAAACACTGGGAGCCGCAAATACTTTTTGACATCTAAAATGAAGATAACACTGTACACAACAGTTTTTTTTTCACCTTTGTGTGAACAACTAAGGTGTGTTGCTTATGAAATCCAAGAAGTGCTATAGAGAAAATCATATTTTATTTATGTAATTAACACATTTTGAACTCTTAAAGAAATATAACAAAAGGAAAGACACCCAGCTGAACTAAAATGATCCATGTAGCAAACAAAAACTGTTATGAGCCACAACCCTTATATCTCCTTCGGGCTTTTGGAGCCTTGACCTGACTTTTAAAAAATAATTGGAAAAAAGCACTATGCTGCTAAAAAATGAAAAATAGATATTTGCAAAATTCTTCCTAAATATGTATTTTAGCTGGTTGATGTGTGTGGTGGGGCGTGGTCTGCAGCGCCGCTGCAGGGGAGGCGGGGGCACTTGAGCAGCACCCGCAATCACGCATTGCCACCTTAACGTCTGTGCTATCTATGCTGTTGTGTTGCTATGTGTGAGCTGAAAAGCTACAACCAGCACGTACAGCAACCGTGTGTGAAAAGTGGTCAATAAAGAGATGCTGAAAAGCATGTTCATGGAAACATCGTCGGGTCTGCCGTGATATGTTTACAATGGGACTTCTGCTCCTGAACCTCTACGCACAGTGTCTGCATATCGCGGCTGTACGAAGTCACTTTCATCTTTACGCAGGCCTGTAATCTGTCATCTGTGAGGCACAAGCGGTGTTTGTTTTTAACATAGTTCATGGTGGAGAATAGCTGCTGACATAATGTGGATCCGAAGATCCATAATTGGCCTACCTGGGGTTGAAAGTCACGATAAATGCATGCCGTTTCGGCGGGTATACCGGCTTCCGCGAGTATGACTCTTATTTTAAGAGATGAAAAAATAATAGAATATAATTTTATTTTTGTATTTCAATATTACAATAATCTTCCAATGTAGAACCACAAGTTAAAAAAGAACTAACATAAATAAAATGCACTTCAGCTAAATACTTCTAATTTATTTTCCCAAACCACGCAGAGCCGCACTATAAGGACTAAAGAGCCGCATGCGGCTCCGGAGCCGGAGACCCCTGCTCTATACTATATAGAGACCCGTACGCTTGCTTAAGTCAGTATGCTTGAGTAAAACAGGTATTCCAATCTTATATTGCACATGCACAGAACACTTGTGGATCATCACTTTACTCCTGCCTCGCTTTTTTGTATAACTGGTGACTGTCTGCTATGGTAATTTATCACCTGGTAAATTCTAATGGGCTGGCATTTATATAGTAATTTTTAAGTGTTTTTACACTATCCATCGTGTTCACACAATACTTAATTCTATGCACTTAATTTTTCACATGCACCCATAATAATGGATGAATCAAGAAATTTAGCATTCAGTACTTTGCTCCAGGACACTATCATATAGACAAGGAGACAAGGATCAAACCTCTGACCTTATTAGCATAAACTGTGGTGCATTAGGCTTTTTCCAGACTTAAAAGCAAACATTAGATTGTAGCAAGAATAAGGCAATACTTCATCCTATACTTGCTAGCACACATAAATAAACACATACAGTACAGAGCTGTGACATTTGCTCAAATCATTCAAATACATTACTTGTTATATACAATACTACAATGAACTGTAAAATTGGCAGCACTTTTGCAGTAAACTTGTTTTCAAGCATTTACTGTTTTGAGAAGTGGAAAAAGCAGCAAACTAAAGAATCATTGTAAGCAGACACAAACTCATTCTGGCATGTTGGATTTTCTCTTGCATATAAATGTTGAAACTGCTATGCATCAAATTCTGTGACGTGCATCTGACCAAACTGAACAGCACATTGCCTTCCCAGTGAACAATGCAATACACTGTTCGTTGGTGATGTATGGTGTTATTTGTTTTCCATTTTTGTTGTTGTTGTTGTTTTTGGTTTTTTTCCTTTATCTTTAACAGGAAAGCTGCAAGAATGCCACTCAGGAGCTGCCCTGAATGGACTGGAACTCAGGCCTCTGCAGTAGTGTTTCAGCATATAGAGAACTGTACCAGCACCCATGTATGAAATTCCTTAACATCCAGCATAAAACATCATTCAACCTGGAGAGCAGCTTGTTATGGGACACAATAAACAAATAAAACACGTAATGTATCTTTTCGTTGAAGCTACATAATTCACTCACTCATACTAAAAATTAGTCACAAAGACTCAGGCAACGTCTAAAATTGTGTTTGTCTTTTTAAGATAGATGTTGGACTTGATCACATTGTGTGCATCAGAATCTATGGAGGGATACAATTAGATTTTTAGTGCTAAAAAAAGAATAGCAGGAATACTTAGAAAACACATCAGATCTTATTTTGGTATGAGTGAAAGGATGCCACATTATTTGATGGATTTTATGATCATTATTATTATTTGACATGGCTTTTGCTTTGCTCCTGCTAAATTACTTCAATAAAATATCCTGCATTCAAAAATTCAAAAAACCTTTTGTAAAACAGTAAAGGTAAAAACCTGTGTTTCATTACAACATCACACAAAGGGCTCTTTCACATTACACTAGCCTATAAATGAACACATTCTTGGGACCTACGTGCCCAGGTCACTAAACTAAATGCACCTAATAGGCAAGTATACAGATTTAGAGGAGAGCTGCTGATAACGGGTGTGGCTGAAGAGGAAGAGCACCACCTTGGCAAGAAGGATCGACCTGACCTGACCTTCCCGTATTTGGGGTGCCTGGTCAAAATTCCAAAAACTTTAGCTAGTGTTTCCTTTCCATCTTCCACCACTCTTGTTATACTTGGTTTTGTTCCTTTAAGTCATGTTTTCCCCACTTTCTGGATTTTTTTTTTTTTTTTTTTTTTGTGCTGTCCTACCTCTGTCTTCCTCTCAACACAATTTCAAAAATGGTATATACATTGAAGTTCACACTTTCAACACAATCTCTCCCCAGACGGGAAGGATGATGAACAGGATGAGAACTGTGCTCATATATGAGCGTAGGTTTACCCTGAGCACATGTGACGGATGTGAAACTCGCTGAAGAAGCCATGGAGAACATTATGCTGCCTGTGATGTTATCTACACACCAACATATAAACATTCACACGTATCCAGGAACTGTTGAGTCAGCTATTTCTGATTAATCAACTGTGCTTTAATGCAGCAAACATGTAAGTGATTTTAGAAACAGCAGAGGCATTTGCTTGAAATATTACATAGCTTCTTGAAAATCATCTGTCTTTGTGGCATCTTTTAAAATGTTATTGGAATTTGTAAAGGATCTACTACTTTCTGTATGTTAATGCTTAAAGTGAAAGGCATATGAGCCTGTTTTGCTGTTTTATCAAAGAAAGACCTAATCAGTGTTCTTTTTTTTGTTCAAAAATTTTAGTTCTTTTTGTTTGTTTTTTGTTTGTTTTGTCATCCTGGAGTCAAATCCATGCATAGATTTTGCCGGGCTCAGAGCAGCAAACATCTGTGTAACACTGCCACGCTACATTAAATGCTTGTCACATGGAAGATGCGCTGTTGTGGACATTGTTGCATGAATTTCTTTGAACACGTTACTTGTGTATATATGTTTGTGTCTGACTGAGGTTTATGGCAGACAATTAACCATGTCTGGCAATTTGGCATAGAATCACTCACTTAGCATCTTCCAACTATGCTAATGAATCATTTCCACTTCTCATTGCTTTGTGCATTAGCATAATGGGACTTGCAAATGGAGCGTACCATGTTAGAAAGGAAATGCTGCCTTGATGTAACTGAAATATCTGCTTGTTATTGTTCCATTTCCTCTTTCGTGTAATTTTTTCTCATTTTTCTCAAATCCACATTGAATCATCCCATGAAAAGACCAGATTGCTCTGGTCTTTTCATGGGACCCCAGACACAAAAGTTACCATGTCACCTTTGCTGCTGTGTGGCAGAGGTGTCTTATGCCTCAATCACATTGCAATGCTGAAATAAAACAAAACAAAGCTCCCTCATTGCAGGGCCAGAAGCCAGGGACTGATAATCTGGCATTTGCTGGTGGGTCAATACACTTCTGGGTGGATTTGTAAATACAAGGTTTTTTTATGTCAATGTGCTTACTAGGGTTACAGGTTAGCTTGAAGGCACACTCCATGCTGGCCGTACAAACACTGACAGCAGCCCAATCTTATTTTATTTACTGACAGTGGATTGCTTAGTCAAATCTCTTAATCCAGCCGGCCCTTCCCTATTTTCCCTGTACACCTATGCACCTTCAATGCAATTCATTTCATTTTAATTTTATTTATATAGCACCAAATCACAACAACAGTTGCCTCAAGGTGCTTTATATTGTAAGGTAAAGACCCTACAATGTGACAACGGGAAGGAAAATATCCCTTTTAATAGTAAGAAACTTCAAGCAGAAGCAGGCTCAGAAAGGGGGTGGTCATCTGCTGCGACTGGTCGGGTAAAGGGAGGAAGACAGAGGTTAGTGTGGAAGAAATTGTTGATAAAAATGGCCAAACAAAAGTAAAAAGTTTAAGCTGAAAATATGAGAGAGAAAAAGAAAGAAAATCTAGGAATAACTGCAGCAAAATGTGTCAAATTAACCAACATGTTAGCAGGTACACTATACACACTAGTACCAAGAACAAGTAGGAAGAAGCCCTTACAGTCACAAATGGTTGTTGTTGCTATTAGCCATATAATACATAATTAGCATTTGTATATATATACGTACGTATATATGCAGTGTTTATTTATTGATTTAGCATGAAGACATTTTTACTCACTTTTGCAAGTACTCCCTAAATCTAGAATTTCCATGCACACTGCAAGATAGCAGGAACCACCTGAGCTGCATGGAACCACCTGAGCTCAAGCCTCGGATGCAGACAGGGCAGGGTTACTCCTAAAACTCTCCAATTGAGATCTTAGTTAAGGGCCTCCGAGCCCTTAGTAAGGGCAACATAATCACCATCCTTTCAGCAGACAAGGGTATAGGTGCATGTTTTTCTAAACCAGACAAACAATGGTTAAGTCAGCATATTCACCCTTTTTTCCACAGTTCCATTAGTAATGAATCACTACAAATACCTCATACATTGGGTATGTGAAATTTGTAACATTTTCAACATTGGCACATCCACAAACGATAAAATCCATGAACTTCATTGCCCATCTTAGAGTATAGTCAAAAGTATCCAAATAAATGTGCAGTTTCACTTTTGTAACTATAATTTGCCAAAAAGGTCTGTCATTTTAGTGTAAAGTGCTGTACCGAAGCATGGTGTGTTATTGAAGGCACTCACATCATTTAGTAAGGGCAACATCATCACCATACCCTACTGCAGTCCATTTTCAACCAGCCAGAGCAACTTGTTTCACTTACCTAGAAAAAAAGGGAGAAAAGAGACAGAAAAAAGGCCAATAAATTATATCATACATTCAACGTGTCACATTAGCACAAGGAGTGGACTCACTTATTTATTCATTGCACTGGGTATTGGCACTGACTTGCTAAAGGTGAGTCAATTTGATTTTGTTAAAATGTCACTGATGGTAGGATAGCATGCAATGCACAGCATTCTGAGTCTAAATAAACAACATATGAGAGCTCAGTTTTACAATACACGGAAACCTGCAATAACACAGATATCCTGTAGCACCTTTTTTCAAGGTCACAGATGAATTCATTTGTCATAGTATCATAGATGCAGTTAACTATTTCATTTTTAAAACAGGTTTACTGTATGTAACCTGAATAAAACAAATGCTGGACATAACATGAGCTGCTTGACTTCTGGTAATGAACTGGTGTTTTAATTTTCAGGCATTTAGTCACGAAATAATAAAATATCCCTTATATTTAAATATTTACTTGTACAGAGGATAAATAGTAAGTATTCACACATAATCTACAACAGTTAAGGTAGTCAAATGCACAAAAGAATCAAAATTATAAGGAACATTTTCTTCCACCAATAAAATCATTTACCTTAAACAAACAAATAAATGAATTCTGATCTCTTTCTCCCAGTTCACCAATTATTTGAATCTTTACACTCAGACAGAAGCCATAAATCATATACAACTAACACACAGTTTTCACAACTCTGCAGTGCACATTTGTCATATATATTTGGATATTTGAATTTGAGTGCTTATGACTGTCAGCACATGCATAATGTTCTGTTTGATCAGATAGCACTCAGATGTGAAAATAAAACCTTACAGATGGTTCGAATCTATCATAGCTTGTTCATTTCTGTCCTTTAACACTTAATACATGAACTCCTTTTATGCAAATAAATAAATAATAAAAATGTAATATATATATATATATATATATGTATATATATATATATTATATATATGTGTTATATATATTTTTAAAGTTTAATCAGAAGGTTCACTAAAACTCAATTTTTAAATAATTCTGGTAAGAATTTCATAGTTCTAGCTTTAAATTGTTAAGAAATATGATGTTTGACAATTGAATGAACCTAACTTAGAAATTATGGCAGTGCTTTAGATTGTAGCACAAATCATCAATATAGCCAATTATTTATACACCGACTGGTTTGCGCTACAGGTGAAAAAGTGAACCAACACCCCCGAATTCAGGGCAGTTGTAGTTTTAACATGGTTGCTTTTTTCATCTTTGAGATTAAATTAACTTACATTGCTGATGATGGAATTTGGACATCACCCTGACGTGCAGATTCAGAAGTCACATATGACATTGACTGGTTCCTAAAGAAGATGGTTTGGCAATCTGGTGAACTACTTCATGTTTACTAAGTGTTTATGGAAAGTATGAAAAGGAAATGTTTGAACTGAGCTTGGGGTATGATTATTACATAGTATTTAGGCTACGTCCACACGTACCCGGGTATTTTTGAAAACGGCGTTTTCAGTCACTGAAAGTGGAGATTTTTAAAAACTCCTGCCAGGGTGGAGATTTCAAAAACTCAGTTTTTGCATTTACGTGTGGATGAGGAAAACAGAGACAACGCAGCATCATAGGTGTGCGCCTTTTTTGACGTCACATTGTGTGCCACGTTATTGTTTCGGTGAAATGGGTTTCTACAATGGCGGACTTAGACAAAATACTGTTACTGTTAACTTTACTCGCTGCAGTGTCTACATGCATATATATACAACACAGTTTCTGTCCCTCCACACATAGAACTCAGTTCTGTTTCTATGCGCCATCTTTGTTTACTCTTTCCCACCCAAGCTTCTAGACTTCTGATTGGCCAACATTTCTACACGGTTAGGAATATATCGCTAACTTGCTTTGGCCGTTGAGTCACTGAGTTGTGTTTTATTTTCTCTCGGTTCCCCTCCCAATTTCCCAGCTTGTGTGCTTCTGTGTTTTGATTTGTTTGTATTTCCGGAAGTCTGGTTTTGAGCATCATCTGACTGGAAAGTGATTCACGCTTTTACGATTCACACTGCGGACAAGAGCACTGTGCTGGATTTGGGGAAAATCGCCATGGGAGCCAAAGTGCCGCAATTGTTACATTATTGTTCACTTTTGTAAATAAATTCACTGTCTTTGTTTGGAAAAGTCCTGTGTTTGCGTCTGCTTTTTACCACTGACCTGACAAAACACATAGAGACTGGGAAAAAAAGGTGAATGAAACACTCTGCATCACAGAAAGCCCCCAGCACCCTAGGCGTATTGCAGCTACTAAGGGAGGATTTTGAATTTTCCTTTATCAAAAAGGAAAGTTTTAAGCCTAATCTTAAATGTAGAGTGGGTGTCTGTTTCCAAAATTCAAACTGTAAGCTGCTTCCACAGAAGAGGGTCCTGAAAACGGAAGGTTCAATCTTTCATTCTACTTTTAAATGCTCTAGCAATCACATGGAAACCAACAGACTGAGAGTGAAGTGCTCTGTTGGGGTTACACTGCAGTCATAAAAGAATAGAAATGTTTAGCAACAATACTCAAGTAGATTATGGCATTTTAAAAAACACTTGCTTGTTACTAAGGGTCCAAAAATGTCCTATGAAACTATTACAACACTATCATCATCCTCAATCATCAAGACCATGCACTATGAATACATGCTTTCGCTCATCTGTTGCTGTAGCCACAAGTGTGTCATGAAGTACAGGTTAAGGACTGGGGACAACATTGCACAATTGAAACTAATCAATGACTAATCATAAACTAATCAAAGAGAAGAAGTAGAATTAAATACAAAACACTAGATATAAATGACTATCAGGATAAAACAGGAAGCAACCAAACAGGAAAACACTAACAGAGACAGAATTGATGACTTAGAGAAGGCAAGCCTAATAAATCAAATTACAATAATAATATTAAAAAATAACTCCAAGTACTAACAGAAAACACAATGCAAAAATATCAAGAAACTCATAACACTAGAATAACTATGGAAAGTATCAAAGTAAGCCAGATTCAAATCAGAAAACTTTATAACTTAACCTGAGGCAGGGGTATAAAGAAAAACTCAGCTCTATTTAAAACACAGGTTTAGGGAGGATCAGCCATCTGCTGTAACCAGTTGGAGTGAGGGGAGGAAGTCAGGGCAAAGGCACACTGTGGAAGAGAGTCTTCTTCTATCCACCCACGCTCAAGTGTATTGGGCGACAAGGTCTCTCCATCAGTCGTGTTTTCCAGTGAGCTCTTCAGTTTCATCCCAAGAGATGCCAAGGCTTTGAGGTTATCAAGAAAGTTCCCTCCCTCTTCCCACTCCACCACAACCACCCACACATGCAGGGCCTTAGGGTGCAGGTGTGCGACTAGGGTGCAGGGGAGGCACTCCCCCACTGCCCCCTCCTGGCTGCCTGTGCCTCAATTTTATTCTGCAACCTAGACATCCACTATCATTACACGTACATATAGGGCCTTAGGGGTGGGCACGTCATACGGCATCCAGAGGACGGTCTGTGTATTCAACCTCACCTCTGGAGCCGGTGCCCACTTCTCAATTTTAAATGTATGTAAACATTGAGGGATCTCGGGAGGGGCCATGCCACACTTGCTGCTCCCTGGCAGGAAGCACCACGCCCTCCCGTGTTTTAAATGCACTTTAGAACAGCATGCAGCAACACTACATATGAGTGGGCAGAGCGATTTTTTTGGGTCTTCACACACCCCCATTCTCTGTTAGCCATCAGGGCGGAGGGGCTGGGAGGAGGAGTTAGCTGTCCAATTGGGGTCTAGGATGCGGGGCAAGATCTCCTGGTGTGATTTCCCCTTTTAGGGGTGGTGGTGCCTGAACCTGGGGTATAGAGTATGTTTGTGCGGAGTGTGTTTGTGTGTCTTTTTGTGTCTGTCTCCACGTTAGGTGAGTGCCCAGTATTTATATATGTGTGCATGAGCGTGGGAGTGCACGTTTGTGTCTCTGTGTGCCAGAGTATGTCAGGTCGGGTATTAGACTCCACCTCTCTGGGAACATCTTAGGCTCTCCAAGGTATGGAGGCCTATCTCCCCCCACCACATTCCTTGCCGGTGGATGATGCCCTCAGGTGTCGGTGCGTTGGTGGTTCTTGGTGTCCGAGGCTGGGCGCTCAGGTATATACCGGCTCACTCCCAGTGGCTGCTTGGCGGGGCCTGGCGCCCATGGCTCGGTCGGGCCCCTTCCGGGGGGGTTGAGGGGCCCTCGGGCCACTGGCCTCTGGGCCTGGGGTTTAGTCCACTCTGGCACAGCAGGCTGCTGGCAGAGCCCGCTGGCATGTCACTGCAGCCCCCTCTGGCTTCTACTACGTGGCTGCTGGGTGACCTCTCGTCGGGGGCTCTCCTCGGCTCCTCCCAGGAGGGTAGCACAGTTGCCCCTCCAAAGGTCCTTTTTGGGCTCTCGCACTCTGGGGCCTCTAGATGTCTTGGGCCCAGCTCTCCTCCATGCCTGCTTAATGCCCTGGGGGACGGGGCTATGGTTCCCCACACCCTCTAGCACAGGGGTGTCAAACTCAAATACACAGTGGGCCAAAATTCAAAACTGAAACAAAGTCGTGGGCTAACGTTAATAATAATTGAAATATATTTATTCCTCCAGATATAAGAATGAATCTTTTCTAATGGACTCAAACACGTTTTGCTGAAAAACGGAATATGGAACAAGCAAAGCTTAATACTAAACAATATATAAATTAGCTGTATAATACCAGTAGGCCAGCTCTAATAGTAATTTGGTTTGGCTTTGCGGGCCAAATGTAATTAGGCTGCGGGCCAAATTTGGCCCACGGGCCAGAGTTTGACACCTATGCTCTAGCAGATCGTTACATGGAGAAACCTTTTGAATACAAGCGCGCTCATCCACACAGGTGTACACACGGGTGTTCACAGACACAAACTACACCTTTCCTGGCTGCTACCTCAAAGCACATTGTGCGCTGTCAACCTTGCGTGCTGCACAATAATATTCACTATTTAGTATTTACTCTTAGCTAGATTATTGCAAAGGAGTTGTGTTTTTTATGTTGCTCTCTTTTTTGCTTGTTTTCTCTTCTGTAATTTCTTCTCTCAACAGGCTATCCAGGTGACTTTCTTACTGTCCCTCTTCCCCTCTGTTTTTCTTTCTCTCCCTCTCTTTCTCTCTGTCCCGTCTGTAACAACTGAAAATAAAATAAAATAAAATAAATGCATAATAATAATAATAATAAAGGTCAATCAAATGGACCAATATGGCAAGGCCATCATGATCCACTTGCTAAAGTAAATTCATTGGGCATCTTTCTTGACCTTCAATTCTGATGCACTGTAAAAAAAAATTGTAATATAAAAGTAGTTTACTGTGTATTTTACAGTTTTGCACTGTTCTTCTAGAATATCATTAAATTCACATAAATAGACTGTGATTTTACATTTCAAATGTAAATTAACGTAAAATCACTGTAAATGTAATAAAACATAATTTTCTTGTTTTTTAAACGTATCTGTCTGTACATATGCATATTTAGATTGTTAGAATACATTCACAAATGCATCATAATTTCACAAATATTGGCAGTTCGCCTTCTAATCAGAAGGTTGCCGGTTCGAGCCCCGGCTCGGATACTCTCGGTCGTTGTGTCCTTGGGCAAGACAATTCACCTACCACCTACTGGTGACGGCCAGAGGGGAATTGTAAAGCACTTTGAAGGTCTAATAAAGCGCTATATGAATGCAATCCATTATTATTTAAACCAACTGTTAACTGTATATTTCTGTACATTTAAGTATTATTATTCATATTGCCGCATTCATTGACCTTGTTTATAGGTAATTGCATTGTTTAATCACGTTAAATTGTTCCTAATTTAATGTTTAAAAGCACTTGAAAAAGGCAAAATCCCATGTAAAATTAGGGCAACAAACTGTATTGTCATTACTGAAAATAACCGTATTTTCATGGGAATGTTATTTTCTGTTATTTTCTGGTATTATTTTGGCGCCCCAGCTGCCAGAATATTATTGTTTTTTTAGGATTTTTTTTTACTGTGTGGCTAAAGAACCAAATGGGACAGGCAAACAAAAAAAGAATGTTCCTTCCCAGGCCAGATCAGTTTCTTCATCTCCGTCCCAGCTCAAGACGCTTCCCAGGTATGTGAACCTCTCAACCAGCTTGAGTTCTTGCCCACCAATCTTAGGCAAACGAGCCTGGTCGCCAATGTGCATTATTTTTGATTTTTCGGCACTGACGCACAGTCTGACTTTTTCCACTTCTCAGGCCAGATTCAATGTTGGATCCTGGAAGCAGTCTCCATCTTCCGCCAGCAGGGCTATATCACCTGCAAAATCAAGGTTGGTGAGTTGACTGTTCGTGTCCAAGTTGATGCCTGCATCTGGCTCGATCAGGGCTTTGTTCATGATGAAGTCGAGGGCCATTACGAACAGGAAGGCCGAGAGGATTCATCCTTGCCTGACACCAGAAGATCGGTGTCGCCCGTGTTCATCTTGATGCAGCAGTTGGGGTGGTGGTACAGTGACTTGGAGATTGAGATTCATTTTCTTTCTTTTCTTTTTTTGATGCCGATGAAGTTTATTGAGAGTGATCGCTTGTACTTCATGGACTGTTCAATAATATTCCTAAGGGTGAATATTTGGTCAGCGCATGACCATCCTCGTGGAAAACCCGCCTGTTCCTCATGGAGGCATTGGTCGACAGTGGCTTTTAGTTGGCAGAGTAGCATGATGCAGAAGGCCTTTGAAGGAACAGAGAATAGGATGATTCCATGCCAGTTTGTGCACACCAAAAGGACCAAAGATTAATAATAGGTAATAATTAAATGCAGAGAGGTGTACAAACAGATAGTAAGTGAAAAGATGAGTGAAAAAGAAAAAACAGAATGCAAATATAACCTAAACTGGGAAAGAACTAAGAAACCAGAAAAGCTGAAAACACAGGGAGACAATATATACACAGAGGGGTGATAAGGAAAGCATTACCACATGGGAGAACAGCAGGAACAAATTAAGCATAAGGGGAAGAAGAAAATTGAACACCAAGGTCATGAGACGAGGGACTGTCAAAATAAAACGGGAAGTGGCACACAGACTGAAACTCAGACAAGGACACGTACGCTTGATAAAGAATGAAAACATGCGAACTGTTAAGGGAGATAAACACAGACAAGGCAAAGGCATGGAGCAGGGAGGCAAGGGACACACAGAGAGCAAGAGAGGAACATGGAGGGAGAGAAAAGCTGTTAAAGTGAATTGTTGTCATTTTTATGCTTACCATCTCTACATTGTTTCAAACTGATGATCAAAGACATTCCTTTGTCTCTGTCCACCTCTCCAGCTACTCTGGTTTTGGGGGGAGGCTGAAAAGGCTTCATTATAGGCACATCCTATCTGAAAGATCTGTTTCTTGTCTTGTAAACTTCCTGCTTTTATGATCCTTTTGGTGAGCAGGAGGTTACACAAACGCACCCCCATGACACACACATTCTCACACACACACACACACACACACACACGTTGTTGCACATGCATACACATGCATACAGGTGCTTACACATACACACACATAGTGCCTTGTCTTTTAGAACCTACAGGGGGTTTTACGAGGGGAGGTGCTTGTGTTGTGTAAACTGTAACTGTCATGGGAATAAAAGGCTACGAGGAGGGCTGCTCTTTGAAGGAGTTGGTTGGAGACAGGTGAGGAGCGTTGAGTTCCAGGAGCCTGGTTCCGACCAAGCCTTCCCTCGCTAGCAAGTAAAAGACCAGTTGAAGATGTTCTTGTTTTTGTTCTTCATGAGGAATAAGTCTCTAAACTAGCGGGGCCTGTGGAAGCGCAGATTCAACACAAACAAACAAACAAAACAAAAAAAGCTAAAGACAAATAAATTATCTGAGAGAACTAGAAACACAAATGAACTAGGAAGAGAAAGGAAACTGAACCAAGAATAACACTAAATCAAAGAATAGAAATTGAACCAGAATACGAAACACTGGGTCCATAGACCCAGGACCATGACATAAGGAAAGATTCAGGGTCACCTGAAGTTTAATTAATTGGTTTGTGTTTTCTGACTTCATGGATAGAGGAAGTTCGGTGGCATATGCATAGCAATGAAAAATGTATGCTATGCCTTCTAATGAGACTGTCCTTAATACCTACAGCATGCGTTTATTGCTGTAATTACTTATTATGGTACAGTGGTATGGTACAGTATGGAATGCAAGGTCAAACAAGGACCAGCACAGAGACTGTCACAGTACATAAGATCATTTGTAATCATCACAAAAGTTGTTTTTGTACTGTGTTGAGCTCTGAAACCTGATAACAATATTTTCTATAACAAACTCACAGACCATGACAAAGTGGTTATTTGAGTTTCTGTTGCCTTCCTTGTCTACACTTCTAGTCTACACTACTATACTTTTATTACATTAAATATGATAGAGCAGGTCATCTACTAATCAGAATGTTGGTGGTTTGATCCCTGGCATGCTCCAGTCTGTGTGTCAAAGTATCCTTGAGTAAGAAAGTGAACCCCAAGTTCTGTCTTTGCCAGAATATTATTCTTTATTTCTTTATTTATTTTTACTGCAGATTTGCAAGCTTTCTAAATGGGCCTCTACAGCTGTGAAATAAGAAGCTGTGAAATTAATGTCATCCTAGCAAACATGCATTTATGTAATCATTTAAGATAAAAACAACTGTATGAATAATTTTGTCAGTTTGGCAGTTAGTCAGTTGAGGAACCAAAATTAACATAATGCTTTTTTTTTATGGCATTGTACATATTTTTTAAATTTATTTTCTCGGTTGTTACTCATGAAATAGCAAAGCCATTCTCCACAAATATGCCAGCCTCAGATCTTAGTGACAGATCTTGTATCTTGCTTTCTTCTTAAATGAGATGGTCCTGGTTCCAAACGTTTTGTAAATAAATTTTGAGTCAATAGTCAAGCTAACAAAATGAAATTGATGTTAGACAATGAAGTAGAATGGATGCATCTCAGTTTTGCTGATAACAATGAGAGCAATAGATAAAATGCAAACTGACAAAATCTCATCTTATTTTGGGGAAAAAATGAAAAGAAATGAAACCACTGTTCTGTTTTTCATTCTTTAATCGTTAACAACAGCTTTCTGCCACTACTGTCATGTTCAGCACTCATAGTCTGAGATCCAAAAGTGCAGTTCAAACTCTAATTTGAGATTGCTATAAAATCCCAGAAGTCCCACATGCTAAGGAGATTCACCTTGTTCTTAGACATGTTAAAATGTTAATATAAGCTGTAATAGTGGTGTTACAGTTAGAGATCGCACGATACCACTTTTTTATGTCCGATACCGATACCGATATCATAAATTTGGATATCTGCCGATACCGATATGAATCCGATATAGTGTTTTTTAATCAACAAAACTGTTTTTTTATATCTTGCTGCATTTTGTATAAGTTCATACTCAAGTTTAAAACAACAACTACACTAAAGCTATTCTGTTATACCTGTATGCAAAAAAAAAATATTTCATAGTTCAGCAATACTGATCAATCTAATAAACTTAAACCTACACCATCCTCCCTATTCTGGTATTTTAAAGAGTACTTAGCGTAAATATTAAGCAACCTAACTAATAGGGTTCCAACTCCCAGCAACAACAAAAATAAAAAAATAAAAAATAGGGAACCACCCCTCACGCTCCACCTCATGATGCTTAATCGACGTAATCAACCTTAATTTGATGCAGTGTGAAAAAAAATGCACAGAAATCAATTATTTTTCAAGAAATATTAAATAGATTCAACATCTTTCTTCAACAAAATTGCAGACTGCACAGATGGTACCTTCCCAAAGGAAAAAGTACTATAGCTTACTAGGGTATATACACTCAACAAAAATATAAACGCAACACCTTTGTTACTGCTCCCATTCCCCATGGGATGGACGTAGAGACCTAAAATTCATTCCAGATACACAATATAACCATCCCTCCCAAACAGTGGTCACAAATCAGTCCAAATGTGTGGTAGTGGGCACATCTGCTATATTGAGATAATCCATCCCACCTCACAGGTGTGCCACATCAGGATGCTGATCTGACACCATGAGTAGTGCACAGGTGTACCTCAGACTGCCCACAACAAAAGGCCACCCTGGAATGTGCAGTTTTGTCTCACAGCAAAATGCCACAGATGCCACAAGCAATGAGGGAGCGTGCAATTGGCATGCTGACAGCAGGAATGTCAACCAGATCTGTCGCCCGTGCATTGAATGTTCATTTCTCAACCATAAGCCATCTCCACAGGCGTTTCAGAGAATATGGCAGCACATCCAACCGGCCTCACAACCGCAGACCTCGTGTAACCACACCAGCCCAGGACCTCCACATCCAGCAGGTTCACCTCCAAGATCGTCTGAGACCAGCCACCCAGACAGCTGCTGGAACAATTGGTTTGCACAACCAAACAATTTCTGCACAAACTGTCAGAAACCGTCTCAGGGACGCTCAACTGCATGCCCGTCGTCCTCATCGGGGTCTTGACCTGACTCCAGCTCGTCGCCGTAACAGACTTGTGTGGGCAAATGCTCACATTCGATGGCGTCTGGCACGTTGGAGAGGTGTGCGCTTCACGGATGAATCATGGTTCACATTGTTCAGGGCAGATGGCAGCTGAGAATGTCCCAGTTCTTGCATGGCCAGCATACTCACCGGACATGTCACCCATTGAGCATGTTCGGGATGTGCTTGACCGGCGTTTACGACAGCGTGTATCAGTTCCCACGAATATCCAACAACCTCGCACAGCCATTGAAGTGGAGTGGACCAACATTCCACAGGCCACAACTGACAATCTGATAGACTCCATGCGACGATGTGTTGCACTGCATAAGGCAAATGGTGGTCACACCAGATACTGACCGGTTCTGGGTCCCCAGACCCCCAATAGCGCAAAAAACTGCACATTCCAAGGTGGCCTTTTGTTGTGGGCAGTCTGAGGTACACCTGTGCACTACTCATGATGTCAGATCAGCATCCTGATGTGGCACACCTGTGAGGTGGGATGGATTATCTCAATATAGCAGATGTGCCCACTACCACACATTTGGACTGATTTGTGACCACTGTTTGGGAGGGATGGTTATATTGTGTATCTGGAATGAATTTTAGGTCTCTACGTCCATCCCATAGGGAATGGGAGCAGTAACAAAGGTGTTGCGTTTATATTTTTGTTGAGTGTATATTAGACTTAATAGTCACTATATACAGTAATTGACTTCTATTCATTTTACATCAAATTAAAACTTTGGGTGTCAGATAATTATTTATTAAAAGCTAGACATTTTAAATGAGAATAAGAAAGAAAAGTATGTCTTTGTGCCCCCTTTTCCCTGTTAATGCCCTATCGGCCCACCTGGCTAAACTTTGCTAGATCCGCCCCTGCACAGTTACCAGCCGTCAGCTACGTAGAAAAAGATCCTGGTGTAGAAAGTAATATTAAATAAATTCTAACAACAGCTTATCAAGGTTAAACGTGCTGCTGTTGTTCAGCCACTGGTTTCCTCTTTCTGGTGCAAAGTGGGCCAAAAGCAAACAAGAGAGACGGACTCGCGACAGAAAAGCAGATCAGCTGATCATTAAGCAGTTTCATGATTGAAGTAGCAGCAAGAAGAGGCAGTCGCTCCATATATCGTTTGTTAAGCTTAACGCAGGAATGCTTTACAAACATTCAGAGATGGACTTACACACTTGCTTTACTTCTCTCGGGGATAACTTGGTCGGAGATGAAATGCTAGCGAAGCTCCAAATGCTATCCAGACCACCGACAAGTCCCGCATGCCACAGCCGCTCTATCACGTGATGCATACGGCTCTGACGTGCTAACGTTCTGAGGTGAGTTACGGCGTGTTGCAAGTTTTGTGAGGTGCTTTCGTGATATTTAATGGATCGGATTGCATTTTTTATTTTTCTCCGATATCCGATCCAGTAATTTAGGTCAGTTTTGGACCGATACCAATACGTAATATCGGATCGGTCCATCTCTAGTTACAGTTAATACCTCACAGGAAGAAGTTCCTGGATTTGAATCTGAGTCTGTATGGATGTATGGCGATCAGAAGAACTTCATGCCTGATCAAATCTGAATACAGGTGTTAAAATGTACCCAAGTAATCTTAAACATTCTGTCATAAAGTTTCTCACCTGTTTGTATCCATCTTTCATATCATTAAAATTTTATGGCTGCAGTTAGCTAGCTGTCTTGGACTCCATTGGGAAAGCTTATAACAATGGCTGGAACTTGTCAAGCTCAGAGGCCAGCAGCTTATTGTGGTTATTTGCACATGTAAACTTCTGGTCTTTGACAGGAGACTGAAGGGAAATTAGTGTGCTAGATGAGCTGACACAGGCTGTGCTCGTACTGGTTCTGGATAATTGGGCGATTGTGGCTCAAGAGTTGGCAGTTCGTCTTGTAACCAGAAGGTTGCCGGTTCGAGTCGTTGTGTCCTTGGGCAAGACACTTCGCCTACTGGTGATGGCCAGAGGGGCCGATGGCGCGATATGGCAGCCTCGCTTCTGTCAGTCTGCCCCAGGGCAGCTATGGCTACAACTGTAGCTGCCTCGACCAGTGTGTGAATGTGAGAGTGAATGAATAGAGGAATTGTAAAGCGCTTTGAGGGCCCCGAAAAGCGCTATATAAATGCAATCTATTGTTATTATAATTATGAGCTTCGGTGTGTAAGGAAACAGTGCTACCATTACCACAAAAATGCTCTTCTGTGACTTATCATCATATCAGTTTAGTTTTCAGTTATTAACTATCTTGGCATGTGAAGAAGATAGAGTGCAGTGTGAAAAAGTATTCCTTTAACTTATTAGCAAGGACATCCCTGATCATGGAGAGGTGATGGAAAATTGGGTTAATAAATCAGTCAAGTGGAACAAGTAGAGACTGAGCCAGCACTTTCAGAAAAGGTCTCTGTGCAAAGTTCAACTAGCTGTTCAACAAAAACAACAATATGAATGTGTTCATTAATATTTTAATCTTTCTGTAGATATTGTTGGATAACTGGGTCACGCAGTGCTTCAACTTTTTAACCCAGCTGTTATTTTTTTTTGCAATGGATATATTTGAATATAATATTAAAAAATCAAAACGTAGGCTTGCTTTTTCAAAGCTCATTAACATCAGTACTTCTCAGAGATAAGTGGTCCTAACAGGACAACCGCTAAAAGTATGATTTTAAATATTTGTAATGGCATTGCTGTGTATTAACACTTAAAGGGACATTTTGTCCTTTTTGGGGTTTTTGTTGTTTTTTTTCCCATGTCATTTTGGCTACGTCGAATGAGGATTTCCTCACATTTGCTAGCGGATATAAATTTTGAAAAAAGTTTTAGAAATGTAATCTCAGTTCCTTAAATTATCCTAACATGTCAAAGCTACGTAAAAACCAAGGCATTTGATGCTAAGGCAAAAATTTCCCATTGAAAATCATTGATAATTCAATTTTTGGTCCCACATTTATGTTAACATCAATTAACGCATTCCTTTATGCAGCTTTACTATTTACTGTTTGAAGCGTGCAGCAAAATTTTACCCTTGTGTGTTTTTTTAAAGGGTGCTTTGCTAGTTTCTGTCACTAGAGATGTTGGATAATGGTGGGTGTAATCTCCAACTTTAAGTCTTCTCTATTACAAGACCACACCCTGCAGATTGCACTCACTACTTCTCTGTAGAAGTAGCAGTGGAGGAGCAGTCACTTTGGGGATGGCAAGATTTTACAACTATGGAATACTATGATCGGAAATGACCATGCACTCTGAAGTGGTGGCTCCTCATCCTCTCAAAAATGCACTTCCCGAGTGTCCCCTCTCCCCACCAGTGTTGGTCAAGTTACTTGAAAAACGTAATCAGTAACTAATTACTGATTACTTCCCCCTCAAAAGTAATCCTGTTACTTTACTGATTACTCATTTTCAAAAGTAATTAGTTACTTAGTTACTTTTAAAAAATGATTTACAACCTGAATAGGTAATAAAGCAATAGATCTTTCAGCCCAATTCTATTTTTTCTGCATAATCCACCATATAAAATGTAATCAAATGAAAAAGTCTCTTTTTGAAACTAGTTTTAATCTTTTAACTTTAGGCATGAAGCAAACATTAAATTATATGCAACATTCTCTGACTGGAAGAAATTTGTTTAACATTTAAACCTATTTTCTGCATGATCCATCATATAAAATAAAATAGTTTTTTTTGTGTTTACACTCACTCTTTCAAATAAATGCATGTAAAACACAGCAGAAAATAAATAAAGTCAAATGTGTTTTTGTCACTTTTTATGGAATCAAACTCAAAGTAAGGTCAGTGTCACGATGAGTTGTGTGGCTGTCGGTGGCTGGACCCACGTGCAGGACTCGGAGACAAAACATTAACTTAAACGACGGCTTTATTTGCTGGAGAGTCACCTTTGGACGATACATAAGCAACAACTTAAACTAACTAGACAGGAGATGCTGAAGGTAGACGACCATGGATACACACACAACAAACGTGGAGGACGCAACAACTGGCAGGGAAAAACACAGGGCTTAAATACATACTGAGGTGATTAGGGAATGTGAAACAGGAGGAGAGCACAGCTGGGACTCATCAGACATGACAAGACAAGGGGAGGCAAAACTCAACACATTGACATAGTACACAGACTTTCAAAGTAAAACAGGAAACTGAACAGACGAGGACTAAACTAGGGGATACAGTGACAGAAATCAAACCCAAGAGAATCAAAACACATCATGAAAACAAAGATAACTAATACAAACAGAAAAACACTGAGTCCACAGACTCAGGACCGTGACAGTACCCCCCCCCCCCCCCTCCCCAAAGGGCTGGCTCCCGACAGCCCCAAACAAAAAAGGCACAAAGCACCAGGCCAGGGTGGGCGGAGGGGGCCCAGGATGGAGGGACAGAGACCAAACAAAAAACAAGGAGCACAAGAGACCAGAACAAAACCAAAAACAGTTCAGGGGGCCGACCATGCACACAGCAACGGCGGCGACGGGCAAACAGTTCCGGAGGCCGACCGTGCACACAGCAACGGCGGCGACGGGCAAACAGTTCCGGAGGCCGACCGTGCACACAGCAACGGCGGCGACGGGCAAACAGTTCCGGAGGCCGACCACTCAGAAGGCAGTGGTGGCCACAGAGCAGGTCCGGAGGGCGGCCGCGATGCCAGCGGTGGCGACGAACTCCTTCCGGAGGCCGTCCCCGAAGGCCATGATGCCAACTTAGCGGCCTGGAAAACGGCTGGCAGAGGCGAGGCGGAACAGGTCGAGCTGGCACCGACGGCGGCGTGGCAACCGCAGGACCAGACGAGGCAGGACCAGACGAGGCAGGACCAGACGAGGCAGGACCAGACGAGGCAGGACCAGACGAGGCAGGACCAGACGAAGGCGGAGCTGAAGCCGGACCAGGCGTGGATGACGGCAGCGGGACGGCTGTGGAACCTGACGGCAGCGGGACGGCTGTGGAACCTGACGGCAGCGGGACGGCTGCGGAACCTGACGGCAGCGGGACGGCTGCGGAACCTGACGGCAGCGGGACGGCTGCGGAACCTGACGGCAGTGATGCTGCAGGCAGTGATGCTGCAGGAGGTGATGAGGATGCAGGCAACGGTGTAGGAGTCACAGGGGATGATTCCGCAGATGGTAGCCGAACACACTTCCCCGTACCGCCAGCAGATGTGAAGATGTGCTGACTGGGTCCTCCAGGACCCTCAGCTAACGAGGCGTGGTGCTGGGTGGGCTCCTCGGACCCTCCAGCAGACGTGGCTTGAGGCTGGACGGGCTCCTCGGGCCCTCCAGCAGACGTGGCTTGAGGCTGGACGGGCTCCTCGGGCCCTCCAGCAGACGTGGCTTGAGGCTGGACGGGCTCCTCGGGCCCTCCAGCAGACGTGGCTTGAGGCTGGCAGGGTTCTCCCGAACCCCCAGCAGACAAAACATGAGGCTGGCTGGGTTCTCCCGAACCCCCAGCAGACAAAACATGAGGCTGGACGGGCCCCTCGGGCCCTCCAGCTGGAGCAGATGCAGGACCAGAGGCCATCGGGACCCCTGGCTGCATAGGTAGCTGAATTGGTGCTTGCACTAATTGCTGAGTTTCCGGCTGGGCGGTTGACTGAAACAGAAGTTGTAGTGGTGGTCGTGATGATGGTCGTGCTGGGTGTAGTGTTGGCTGTTGAACATGCAACAGAGCAGGAAACCAACTCTCAACAACTCTTCTCCGGGGAACAGGGACGGGTACTGGGCCTGGTCGAACCTCAGCCACCGCCACCTGAAGAACAGATACAGGTCCAGGGAAGAGCTGTGTTCTGGCTGCCTCACCCCTGGGGGCCGGTGTGGGTGCAGCAGCTAGCTGGACCGCCGCTGCTCCCACCCGAGGAGCTGAAACGGGTGCAGGAGTCAGCGGGGTCTCAGTTGCCCCCACCCAGGGAACCAGAACAGGCACAGGCAACGACCGGGCGCCCGCCATCCCCGCCCGTGGAGCAGATACAGGTGCAGGGATGAACGGAGCCATAGTCTGCCTGGGAACTGGAACTGGATGCGGAGAGCAGAGCAGAGGAGCTGTAACAGTCACTGGGAAAACCAGCTTTATGGTACCAGACATGGTTCTAGAAAACCGAGACTTATGGCAGGCTGACCTTGGTAAAACCGCTATTCTTAAGTTGTCCAGGCTGACGTTAGCAGTCTCAGAAAAAACGAGTTCAGGGGCAGTCACAGGTGCTGGAGAAATCATACAAGCAGTATCTGAAGAAACTGGGTGTGAAGCAACATAAAACACAGTCTTACAAAACGCAGCCTGGGAAGTTGCACACACAGTGTCCAGGGCTACTGGCTGAAAAGCATGGCGCACAGAGTCATACAAACATGATCGTGGAACCGAAACTTTAACTTGAGCAACCACTTCTGCAGTGTTCAAACCAAGTAATTTTGCCAGCTTGGTAACAGCAGATGACACCTGGTTGGTCTTAACCCGGACAGTCACAGAACGTATAGTCTTGAAGAGTTCACAATGAGCAACACAAACAGTCTTTGAATAAGCAGACTCTAGGCTTGTGGAATTTAACTCGGGGGAGGTTATGGAAACATGAGGTTTATCATAGGAAGCCTCAGAATGAACTGGCTGGTGAGCCGCGTAAACCATGGGTGAAGCAACACCAACAACAGCCTCATGAGGTGTAGCCTGCACAGCATAGATGGAATGTGGCTGGGAAATTGAACTGTCCCTGTTTAGTTTAGCAGTAAGAGGAATAGTCTTTTGAGCTGCATCTTTAATGTCCCGAGTGAGATCATGATTGTCCAAGTCAGAAAATTTCATAACAGATTCACATATATAATCTACATCTGGAAACTCACTGTTAACTGATCCAAAAACAGGTGGCTCAGAATCAACATAACCTGCCTGAGAAGCGAAAACAGAAACCCTAGTCTTTTCAGAATGAAACCCAGAAACACCACCCTCAGTTACAGGACACAAAACCTCTTTTGACTCTGAAATAAGGTCATCTGATTCCTGAATCTTCTCAAACTTTGAAGAAACAAAAGAGGGAAAATTAGAATGCTCAGAGTCCCGAAAGACAGCCTCAGAGTCAGCCATCTTGGGATCATCAGTTTCTGTCTTTGCAGACCCTGAGTTAACAGTCAAAAAATTAACCGACTCCGAATTCACTGGCTCAGAACTAGAAATTCCCAGCGTGGAAGAAGCTGGGTGACAACTGTTCTGTTCACTCACCACGTCCAGCACTTCAGAGCAGGAATTGGACTCGGGTTGCGGTGAGGGACGGCGACGACGAGAACGCCGCTTTCTCTTAGAAACCGGGTTAGGGTTAGCGACAGAAAAAACGGAGGGTGTCGGAGCAACAGTGACTGGTCCCTCATCCTCCGACCACATTCCTGCCAGGCATGAGGCAGGTGAGGGGTGGTCGGAACCAGACGTGAGGGAGGAAGGAGTCCGATGCTGCGACTTCAGCTGCTGCAGAGGGGCTATAGAATGCTCCGCCCGCTGCGGCGGCATGAGAGGGCTTGCTCGCTGTGACTGAGGCGGTGTGGATGAGGAGATGAGGGTGAATTGGGCCAGCTCCCGGGCTTTGACTGCCTCCTTAGCCTGGGTCAGCGAACGGCTGAACTCCGAGGCAATAGACAGCTGGCGCAGTTGAGGATTTCTGTCAAATATGGTTTGTATTGCATTCAGCCCGACTGAGAACGTCTGCAAATCTGAGGCGTGGCTAATGCGAGTCATCAGTCCGAGGATGTGAGCAAGGTCCACCTCTCTCTCGAGGTGAGCTGAGTCCGCTGGGTCCATGTTATGGTTGCGTCCTTCTGTCACGATGAGTTGTGTGGCTGTCGGTGGCTGGACCCACGTGCAGGACTCGGAGACAAAACATTAACTTAAACGACGGCTTTATTTGCTGGAGAGTCACCTTTGGACGATACATAAACAACAACTTAAACTAACTAGACAGGAGATGCTGAAGGTAGACGACCATGGATATACACACACAACAAACGTGGAGGACGCAACAACTGGCAGGGAAAAACACAGGGCTTAAATACATACTGAGGTGATTAGGGAATGTGAAACAGGAGGAGAGCACAGCTGGGACTCATCAGACATGACAAGACAAGGGGAGGCAAAACTCAACACATTGACATAGTACACAGACTTTCAAAGTAAAACAGGAAACTGAACAGACGAGGACTAAACTAGGGGATACAGTGACAGAAATCAAACCCAAGAGAATCAAAACACATCATGAAAACAAAGATAACTAATACAAACAGAAAAACACTGAGTCCACAGACTCAGGACCGTGACAGTCAGTACTTCCACGCTTTAAACGCTGCACGGTCATACTCTCTGCCACACTCGTTATATTATCCATTGTTGATCTGCACACAGCTGTTGCCACGAACGTCGCACTCGCTTACATCATTGTCATGAGACACTCTCGAAAAAAATCACAGTTTTAGTAACGCAGTAATGCAGCGTACTTACGGGAAAGTAACAGTAATCTAATTACCTTTTTTGCAATAGTAATCCCTTGCTTGTTACTTGAAAAAGTAATCAGATTACAGTATATTACTGCCCATCTCTGCTCCCCACTGCCTTTAAGCAGCAGGCAGCAGTAAACAGGTCATTAGAAGAGGCCGAGATGATTTAGTTTAACATTAACTACAATTTTGTCAAAGTGCCAAAGCACTTTAAGCACAAGCACTTTTTCAGTAACTTATCCGTCTTGTAGAACTGTGCTCCAAATAAAGACCTTTGTGTTGACAAGATTGTTAGTTTATCATTTACAAACAAATCAATATTGTCTGTATGGAAAGCAAATTCCCACCCAAAAAAGTGCACATGTAAAACTGCAGTGTTAATCGATACGGTTGAAAAAACTGGATGCACTTAACTTTTCTGCTGGTGCACCTGAGAAAAAAGTTAGGCGCACCAGTGCAACCGTGGCAAAAAGTTAGTCTAGAGATCTGATACCATCTTTTTCTAAACCTAACCATAGTAAAAACGTTTAAAAAAAGAAAAGAATAGAAGGCTGCTAGAGAAAGCCAAACCGATTTACTCACGAACAAATAAAAGACTGAAAAAGCCAAACAATAACATTTTTAGGTCATCAAAGTGACTTATATATCATGTTTAACTCGAGTAGCGAAAGACCGCGGGGGTTTGAAAATGATGTGTCGGTCGGCTCAGATACTTGAAGTTTACACAGCTACATTCTCACCTGAAATTATGTTAAAAGTTTTTTTTGCGACCCAGAAAGAGAAATAAGAGTAATATTAGAATAGAATAGAATAGAATAGAATAGAATAGAATAGAATAGAATAGAATAGCCTTTATTGTCATTGTACAGAGTACAACGAAATTGGAGTGCCACTCCCTTGGTGCAAGTTTCAATAATAAATATAAATGTAAAATATAAAAAGTACAAAAAAACAATCGTAAGTACTCAAACAATAGTATGTACAATATATACAGGATAGCAGCATTAATATAATGACAGTATGAATAGCAGCATAATATAATGACAGTGACGGTATGGAATAGGTTCAATTGTTTTTGTGCTTATTTACTACGGTGATAGCTCTGGGAAAGAAGCTATCCCTGAATCTGTTTGTCCTGGTTCTATGTGACCTGTACCGTCAGCCTGACGGTAATAGTTCAAACAGTTGGTTGCTGGGGTGAGAGTGGTCCTTGA
Source organism: Rhamphochromis longiceps (assembly GCF_057381845.1). NCBI lineage: Eukaryota > Metazoa > Chordata > Actinopteri > Cichliformes > Cichlidae > Rhamphochromis > Rhamphochromis longiceps. The sequence continues at coordinate 6,598,274 of NC_140566.1, forward strand.
TGATATTGCCAGCTCTGCTGAGGTACCGAGAGTTTGCAGTGACCTCCAGGCTGGGCAGACAGCAGCCAGTGATCTTCTGGGCTGTGTTGATGACCCTCTGCAGTACTTTCCTGTCCGCAGCTGAGCACCCTGCATACCATGTTGTTATGCCGTACGTTAGGATGCTCTCTATGGTGGCTCTGTAAGCTCTCCAGGTTGTTCCTCCTGAGCACTCTCAGAAAGTGGAGACGCTGCTGGGCCTTTTTAACCACCGCCGTAGTATTTGCAGTCCAGGAGAGGTCATCAGATATCTGCACGCCCAGAAACCTCATGGAGTGTACCCTCTCCACACAGCTCCCGTGAATGTAAAGTGGGGCCGGGTCTGCTCTGCCCTTCCTGAAGTCCAAGATAAGTTCTTTAGTTTTCGTGGTGTTCAGTTGGAGGTTGTTAACTGAACACCACTCAGTCAGTCTGTTGACCTCATCTCTGTAGTCCGACTCATCCCTCCTTGAGATGAGTCCAACCACTGCGGTGTCATCCGCGAACTTTATGATGGTGTTTGAAAGATGGGTAGGGGAGCAGTCGGATGTGTAGAGCATAAACAGGAGGGGACTCAAAACACATCCTTGTGGAGACCCGGTGCTGAGTGTGATGGTGCTGGACCGGTGGGGGCCGAGTCTGACAGACTGTGGTCTATTTGTCAGGAAGTCCTTGATCCAGAGGCAGATGGGGGTGGAGAGTCCCAGGTGAGACAGTTTCTGGACCAGGATCTCTGGGATGATATGATTGAATGCTGAGCTGAAGTCCAGAAAGAGCAAATTAGCTACTCACAAATGGCACCCTTACAAACTCCAGCTACTGCAGCATCTCAACGAGGATGACCCAGATCGGCGCACAGAATTTGCAGAATGGGCAAAACAAAAATTGGAACAGGACCCTCAGTTCACGCAGAAGATTTTGTTCAGTGATGAGGTAAACTTTTATGTGAATGGTGAAGTTAACAAACAAAACCACCGCTATTGGTCTGACACTAACCCACATTGGATGGATCCCTCCAAGACTGTTGGAACAATGTGGTTTGGTGTAGTATATGGGGTACAACAATAGTGGGTCCATTCTTCATTAATGGAAACCTCAAGGCCACTGGATATTTGAAATTGCTACATGATGATGTGTTTCCCTCTTTATGCACTGAAGCTGGCACGTTCCCTGAGTTTTTCCAGCAAGATGGTGCACCACCACATTATGGGTGCCAGGTCTGAGCATTCCTAGATTTACAGTTTCCTGGAAAGTAGATTGGTCGTCGTGGGCCAGTTGAATTGCCCCCAAGGTCTCCCGATCTGACCCCCTTAGACTTTTATATTTGGGGTCATCTGAAGGCAATTGTCTATGGTGTGAAGATACGAGATGTGCAGCACCTGAAACTACGGATACTGGATGCCTGTGCTTGCATTTCTCCTGCGGTGTTGCTATCAGTGTGTGAAGAGTGGGAGAAGAGGGTTGCATTGACAATCCAACACAATGGGCAGCACATTGAACACATTTTATAAGTGGTCAGAAACTTGTAAATAACTCATGAAAGAATAAAGTTACGTGAAACCAAGCACACCATTGTTTTTCTTGTGACATTACCAATAAGTTTGATGTGTCACATGGCCCTCTTCCTACTGAAAAAACAAAAGTTGTATCCAAGATGGCTGACTTCTAAATGGCCACCATGGTCACCACCCATCTTGAGGAGTTTGCCCCCTCACATATACTAATGTGCCACAAACAGGACTTTAATATCACCAACCATTCCCACTTTATTACGGTGTATCCATATAAATGGCCCACCCTGTACAATTGAAACATGAACCGATTGAAATGGATGGTGCAGCCTGACTGCTCATCAGTTTGTTACCTGTTGAAGTTCAGGCTGTGGCTGCTGGGCTGCTATCAGCATTGATTCACCTTTTACGTCACTGTGGGTTCTTGGCTAGCTTAGCGTTAGCATGTTAGCATGAGCTGAAGTTGTGTTAGGAGTATAATGTGGTTGTTTCTGTCTTGGATTCAGTTTACACAGAACCATCATGCTTTCATCATTTTTGTGCAACAACAACTAAAAGTATTGTCCATATCCACACTGTAGACTTCACCACTGTTTTTCCTCATCCAACACACAAACTGAAATAAGCTGATTGTAGCAACTGTGCAAGAACAGATAAGCAAGATCGATAAGAAGGCAGACTAACAATTCTCAATTCTCATCCCTACAGCTCACTCGAGCTCACTCGCAATGACAGGAAACTATTCGTGTCAGACTTGGGTTAAGCTTCACACATCATTTGTTGTCAGTCAAGTAGATCACTACAGCAAAGGATAATAAACAGTGTTGGGGAGTAATGGAATACATGTACCATTACGTATTTAAAATACAAAATATGAGTAACTGTATTCTGTTACAGTTACCGTTTAAAAAGGTGGTATTCAGAATACAGTTACTTTGTTGAAATAAATGGATTACACGGCAGTATTTTCTTGTTTCATATGTTAGGTTAGGCTATGCCCTCTCTATTTTTGGTAATTCCACGCCGATGGAAACCCAAACAAAACACGCATTAAGAGGCTCTAATGCCTGTGTCTCAATCTCATGGCCCATGTCACCTCTACTTGCAGCCTGCATAATGACGTGAAGAAATTTTTTTTTAAATTATTCACAAAAGTTATTTAATATGAAGGAAATAGGCAGAGTGTTACAGGCATAGCCCTAAAGAATGTAGCCTCATAGGCAGTGTAGTCTGTGCCGCAGAGAGAATGGACTGCCATACCGGTTATGTGTCTGTGAGCGCGAGGGAGGGAGAAAAAGGAGAATGTATGAGTATGAGTTGTCACCGAGCAGAAACGGGAGATGGAAGCATATAAATATAATATTAACAACTCCAGCCAAGAAGAGTGCCTGACGAGCCCAGTTCTAAGTAAGCTATTAAGAGTAGATTGTACACTTTGGTCGTGTTTTCCTCCGAAACAATTAGTTCCGTTGGAGCAGCCTTTCAACGCATCTATCTGTCTCTCACTAACAAAGTTGACCCAGACAACAAACTAAAGCTAGTTTTTGGCTACAAGCCCGACACGGAACCCGACGTATTAGCCAGAGGTCCCTTTACAGTTTTACGCCTTTACGGTTCGGAGCCACGGACCTGTTTTATAAATGTGCGGAATAGTTTTCTATATAAGATCGTTGCAAAAAGTGCAGCCCTACCTAATGTCCACCCTACTGTTACTCATTTTATATTAAGATTTAAAAATCTAGTTGGTATTGGTATGGCAAGTAGTCTTCAGTAATAGTAAGAAATCACACAGCAACAGTACATTCATGTAGCTGTAAAAAGCATGATAATATATAAAGTAAAGTAATATATAAAGTAAGTATTCAGAATACGTTACTCTCATTGAGTAACGTAATGGAATACGTTACAAAGTACATTTTGGGGCATGTATTCTGTAATCTGTAGTGGAATACATTTTAAAAGTAACCTTCCCAACACTGAGGATAAATGAAGACAAGTATGTCCTACCTGACAAGTAAGCTCTATTTAACAGAATAAATACAGAGGCTGTCTGTGTGATTTCAGATTGAATTTAATTCTTAAATTAGGCTACTGTTAAGCTAGGCTGTCATTGTCAGCAATATTATATCCTTATAACCTCCACAGCATTGTGTGGTATTTATATACTTTTTTGTGTGCTTCATGTAAAACCTAAATACAGGCATCAAAGAAGAACAAAATTCAAGGTTTTAGCACATCAATCTATAAAATAGACTCACAGATCCCAAATGCAGGTCACTTAGGGTTAGGACCCTTTCCTACAGAACATCCACTGAAGGTGATTAATACACAAACTAAAGCTAACTTTTTAGCCAGTCAAGAAATTATATGAATGTTAAACATGAAATACGAATCCACTGAGCTAATGCTTCATATAATGCTTCATATAATTGATTGTGCGGGAGCCATCCAACTAACTTTCCTACAGAACATCCACTGAAGGTGATTAATACACAAACTAAAGCTAACTTTTTAGCCAGTCAAGAAATTATATGAATGTTAAACATGAAATACGAATCCACTGAGCTAATGCTTCATATAATTGATTGTGCGGGAGCCATCCAACTAACTAAAAAATATTAACTGCTTTATGTGTGAGCAGTTGCTTTCCTTTTCAATGCAAAATTTACACTACACTGCATCGCAAGTATCTCTCCCCCACAGTTAAGGCTAGACGAGACTATTTAGGATAATATTTAGTCATTATCTGCTTCATTCACCACTGTCTTGCTTTTTTTCCTTCTTGCTCTTCTTTCTTCTTTCTTTTGTGACTCAGGAATTTAAAAAATTCACTGAGTTACATATATTGTTGTCTTTAGCTTGCTTAAATAGAGGCATGGATGCCACTTGGACTGAGTGGGGTCAGGTAGGGCCAGTTTAGTGGGATCAAGTCTTTCCCATTGTTACTTCAAACTTTGCATATTGCCACAGTTGTAATTTGTCAACCCTTGGGAGACTGTACTGGCTTGTGGTCCCAAGCAGTTTCCTGCTTTGTCCAGTGGCAAACTGTGCCTGTGGTCATGGCCTTAGTAATTCACTTTGCAGTTAAATTTTCTGCATCATCTAACTCAGGACCTTGTTATTTACTGGTCAGCTTTAACGTTACCTTCTGTTTGACTTGATAAATAATTGTTTTTTTCATAAACACTGGTGCATGAAGGCAGGCGATTTGTTAATATTAAATGCGCCTTTCCTATTTTAGTTATTTCCCTCATTGAGAGAAGTACGAATGCTAAGAAATGCTTATGACAACTCAGATTATGGCTAAAATGTTTCAATTGCCTATGTTCCCTTCTTGTGATATTATTACTTTATGCCTGATCTACTGTATTTTAATTAAGCACATCACTGTGGTACTTTGAATGCAATTCATCTCTGCCCTAGTAGTCTAAATGTGACCTCATACAATCTCAGTCTCATACAATTGGTCTCACAATGAAGCAATAGCTACCCATAATCCTTTCAATCAAAAGATTGGCTCAGCCACAGTGGCAAATTATATCAAACAGCTACAACAGAATCTTTGATATTATTCATTTAATTGTGTTCCACCATAACACTGGATCCTGTTGAATATAATGTCCGAAGGAGAACAAAATGAACTGCCATTAACAGCCATTAGAATTTTAATATGCAACTGTATATTACAAATTACAAGGCCATTTCACAAAGAGGGTAACAACATGCATACAATTTGTGTCTCAATATGTTAAAAGTTTCAACTGGTCACGGTGCTGATCTGTCATTGCAGTAAAGGATTTTTCTTTTTAAATTTAACTGCTCCACCAAGGTTAAAACATTTTTAAACAAATAAAAAGGAGGATGAAGATTTCTGTGAGTCCCTTACTTTTTTAATAAGAAATATTTATCCAGATTCTTGGAGAATCATTCTAGCAGGACAAAATATTAAATATTGCAGGCTGCATGCAAGGACAATATGATAGCCTTGATTTTTTTTTCTCTTCCTCTCTTTTTGGTGATGTGTTTTGTTTCTGTCTGGACAGACATACAGTTTGAACAAATCAAACTAGGTTGTGAAGTGCAATCTAAAAATGCAATGGAAAGGTTTGGCAGGATTTTTTATTATGCTCAGCTTTAGAAATAGAGAGCATAACAGTCATACCTCATCTCGTTTATGTGTGCTAATTTTCCTGGTAATTATATATTCTATGTAAGCAAATATTTGCTTTTTCTTCACGTTTGTTGTTTGTTGTCTCATCCTGGACGATGGTTCTGAGAACTGTCCATGAGCCCTGGACTTAAGCAGAATATTGGCCTGTAGTGTCAAAATCTCATCCACTCCAGAAAAGTTCAGGTGAAAAAGTGTTGCAATTTTTGATGTGAGTAAATCAACCTCAGCATCTTCTTAAAAAGGGTAGCACATGAATGTTGCAACTGGCTCCAGAAAAACAAAAACAAAATAGCCATCTTTCAAGATATTTGGCACAAATGGAACAGCTGATCTTCGTTGCCAAATGCATTATGTCTTTCATGTTGAGCGTTTTGGTGCATAACACTTGTTGGTGTATTATGCAGTGGTAATTGAGGAAGTTCAGGTAAGCATCATCCTCCCTGCACCTGGCATTGAGCGGCCAACCATCACAAGCTCTCCATCTGCGGTGATGGACACCACCTTATGTCCTGGGAGCTGGGTTTTGTCAATAAACTTTTTGAAAGACTGAAAAATGTCCTCTCCTCATGTGTGTTCTTTCATTGGCAGTACTGTTAACAGCTCCTCTTATGCAGTCATATCTGACTTTTGGACTATTATTATCAGCATGGAACACAGAGATAAGTTCTGGATGTACCCGTTCTCTCCTCAGCATCTCTCCTCTGAAAGATCAGAACAAAATCAGCCTTTGCTCAGAGTAGGTTAATCAGAGTATAATTCAAGTGATTTGATTCTGTGATTTTTATTATTGTTTGACTTGGCAATTAGTTTCCTCCTGTTAAACTAATAAAATATCCTGCATTGAAAAAGTCTAAATTGTGTACAGTCCCTTGTTGATCTTGTGTGAAACAGTAAAGGTAAAAGGCCTATTGGTTTGTGGCTCAGCTGCAGGGGAGGGGTGGCCATGAGTACCATTCACAGAGAGTTGGGGAATGGCTGCAATCAAAGCATTGTAAGATGGTGAAAGAAGTGAAGAGAGATGTAACGTCTTTCATCATCTTACAATGCTGTGATTGCAGGCATTTCCCAACTCTGTGAATGGTACTCATGGCCATTGATCAGTGGGCTTTGATTAGTGGGTTTTGGTCAGTGGTTGTTGATCAATGGTCATGACAATTTGCATAATTAAGATTAAGGAACTGACCTCCCAGCCCATTGTTCCTTCAGTGGGCTGGTTTCAGTCATTATGCAAAGGTACTGTTTATAAGATTGGGGAAACCTGCAGACAGCTGAGACTGAAGAAGTCACTTGGATGTGTGACGAAACGTTTCTCCCACAAAACGCTACATCCAGATGAACAGAATCAGCTTCTGGAGATGTAACAAAAGATGTTGTATGGATGCATGTTCTTACACAAAAAGTATTTTTGTCAAGGTAAAGATGTCCAGCGTTAGCTGTTTTTTAGGCTAAGCTGATTTAATTTGGTCTTTACTGTCCTTGTCTAATGTTGTCTCAGCATGGTGGAGATGCACCCTCATATAATTAGTATTCCCAGAGTAATTTTCTATAACACTCCTTGTTAATCCCATGTTTCATGTCTATCGTCTTTGTCCCATTCTTGTTGCTAAATCCAAAATAAGACTATATGTTAGATTTATATGCAGAAAGTGTTTTTCTGATGACTTTCACCAGTACTTAATCTTTCTAATGCTAACTTCTTCAGCACCATCACATCAGTTGATCTTACTAGAAAAAAAAACTTAATGGCACTACCTGGTGGACTGAAAGAGCAACTGATTTTACTATTCTAGCACTAAAAACTGATTTCTGTCTGGAATGTATATAGTAACGTAACGGTACTTGTTGTCCCTGTATTCATACAATATTCAAATGCAAAAATTTAACTGCTATGTTGTATTTTTCCCGGGCACAAAATTATTAATGCACAGATTCTCATATGACAATAACATAAAAAGCATTCTTGGTAACTTAGCTATGCTTCTAGTTTACAAGAGCACTATTTATATTTGCACCATGATATGGTGAGTAATTCCCCTTGTGCAAGCTGAGGAACATTTTGCTGTGGACTGAAAGCTTTGAAAACATTCCTTTGAGAATCAATTTTGATGTTCAGTGGTGTAACACATTTTCTGTTGATCAAGTCCTCAGTGCGGTCAGCCTCGAGTCCCACATCATTAAAACTGATACAAAGTGGCCATAACAGCTGGCCAAAGAAAAGCAATCAAAGTTAGTGGAGCAAGAATGGCTTTTAAAAGGCTTCACATTTTGCAGTATCCTTTAAAGAAATCCATAGACGAGGAGCGTAATTTATTTTCACACTTCAGATTCTACCAAAGAGACTTTATATAAATGAAAGTTTGCAAGTTTGCCATCCCTAGTGTCCCTGCCTGTACAATATCACACCTCTTCCTTTACAGCAAACGTGAAATAAGACACACACAAAAAAACCCCTGCTCATCAAATAATGTGTGAAGCATCTCCACTTTAGCATGATGATTGAAGGTTGTTCACCCCCTACTGAAAGTCATGTTATTCCATTTTTGCTGTTTAACGCTGCCTAAAAAGCTGATGCCTCTGGATGCATGGTTACAGGTTCAAAATGTTTTGAGTGAAATTTGTTTAAACCAAGTTCTCTGTTTTGCTGAAGTTTGTCAAGTACTGGCTCACATTTAGTTCAAGCCCCCTGAATGAATGACAAGCAATAACTGCTGTTAGTTGAAACAGGTCTTAGCAAAGCAATGAACAATAATTCAGTTTCCTCTTTGAAAGAGCACAAACATCACAACAGAAATGTGACCTTCAAGCACATGAGATTATGCAGAATTTTTCAAAAACCTATTCAAATATTCATAACACTTTGCTCTCAGACATTTTCTTCGGCAGCTTACTTTTTTCTGCAAGGTAGCTTTACTCATTGGAAGCCCCTTTGTGAACTTGTTGCATTATTCATCAGATGCACGATGCACATTATAATGCTGCTGAATGCAACCCCAATGCAATTACATGACAAATATCTTAATATGTGTTTGGCATAGCTGAGACTCCATGCCCAGATGTCTATACATTCACAAATACACATGCAATCAAATGAATACCTAAAACTATAGGTGTATGAAGCACCCACGCTTTGTGCAAGCCTTCAGGGAAAAAGAAATATTATACTTTGACAACCCTTGTAAAACTGCAAGAGCACAGTCCAGAAATGCATTCATACGCAGATTTCTTCATAATACACAAAGTTACACTGTCACATCACAGGTTCCAGTATCCTTGTTTCTTTTAAGATGCTTTTTAAGAAGGTTTTTGCATCACACTTGCAACACACCTGGCACTTAACAATGTGTGCACTTTCTATAGGCACACTCTTAGAGCAGGGCGATATGGCCAAAAATATTTATCACGATATATATTTTAAAATTTGCGATAACGATATAACTGATGATATAATTGATGCGGGACAAAATACAACTCCACAACTTTACTACTGCAAAAAAACCCATCCATTTATTTTCACTTAAGCAGCTGTTTTTTATGTGCATTAAAGCTATATAAAAATTTAACAGTACAAATGCAAATTCCTTCCTGAAAGTTTAACCAAAAGGCATTTCCAGTAGAAATGGGCTGACATATCCTGAGCATAACCATGTTTAATATCCACTGAAGTTAAAAAGAGGTGCCTTGAAAAGGGTGCAGAGAGAGCTGAGGGGACTGATAAGGTATGGGAAGGAGAGCTATAGGCAGAAGATGGAGAACCAGCTTCAACAAAACAACGTTGGTGAAGTCTGGAGAGGCCTCAGAACCATCTCGGGCCACAAACAGCAGAACTCTCTGCCTGGGAGGGATGTGAGATGGGCAAATGAACTGAATCATTTCTTCAACAGATTTGATTCAGCCATGAGGCAGTCTGCAACATCGGCTGCAGACTCACCCACCCCCACTGCTGCTGTTCCACCTCAGACACTTCACACCTCCTCTATTCACCCTGCTCACTCCCCCCCACCCCCAACTGCAGCATCCAATACACACTCAACACAAGGCTCCAGCCTGTCTCTCTCAACCACCCAGGTTAGGAGGGAACTGAGGAGGATTAATGGCAAGAAGGCAGCGGGTCCAGATGGCATCAGCTCGAGGGTCGTCAGGTCCTGCACGGACCAACTGTGTGGGGTGATGGAGCACCTCTTCAACCTGAGCCTGAGGTTGGGAAGAGTCCCACAGCTCTGGAAAACCTCCTGTGTTGTACCAGTGCCAAAGACTTCACGCCCCAAGGACCTCAACAGCTACAGGCCGGTGGCTCTGACATCCCACCTGATGAAGACCCTGGAGCGGTTGGTCCTGGCTCAGCTTCGGCGCCTAATAAGCTCATCACTGGACCCACTTCAGTTTGCCTACCAGCCTGGCATTGGAGCGGATGATGCCGTCATTCACCTCCTACATCGTTCCCTCGCTCACCTGGAGACCGCTGGAAGCACTGTGAGAATCATGTTCTTTGATTTCTCCAGTGCCTTCAACACCATTCTTCCCTCGGTTCTAAAGGACAAGCTGGTGAACTCTGGAGTGGACCATCACCTCACTACCTGGATCCTGGACTACCTCACCGACCGACCACAGTATGTGAGGACTCAGGGCTGTGTGTCGGACAGGGTCGTCTGCAGTACGGGGGCCCCACAGGGAACGGTTCTGGCTCCGTTCCTCTTCACCATCTACACTGCAGACTTCTCCCACAATTCCACCCAGTGCTTCCTGCAGAAGTTCTCTGATGACTCTGCAATAGTCGGCCTCATCACTGATGGGGACGACAAGGAGTACAGAGGTCTGACCCAAGACTTTGTGGACTGGTGCCAGCTGAACTACCTCCAGATCAACGCCAGTAAAACCAAGGAACTGGTGGTAGACTTCCGCAGGCACAAGCATTCTCCACTGCAACCACTGAACATCCAAGGTATGGACATTGAGGCTGTGGACAGCTACAGGTACCTTGGTGTTCATCTGAACAATAGACTGGACTGGACTCATAACTCAGACGCCCTCTACAGGAAAGGGCAGAGCAGGCTGTACCTGCTGCGGAGACTCAGGTCGTTTGGAGTGGAGGGCCCACTCCTGAAGACCTTCTATGACTCTGTTGTGGCTTCTGCTATCTTTTATGGTGTGGTCTGCTGGGGCGGCAGCATCTCTGCTGGGGACAGGAAGAGACTGAACAGGGTGATCCGAAGGGCCAGCTCTGTTCTAGGATGCCCTCTGGACCCAGTGGAGGTGGTGAGTGACAAGAGAACGGCGGCTAAGCTGTCATCCCTGTTGGACAACATCTCCCACCCCATGCAGCAGACTGTGACAGCACTGAGCAGCTCCTTCAGTGGGAGACTGCGGCACCCACGGTGTGGGACGGAGAGATTTCGCAGGTCTTTCCTCCCCACTGCTGTCAGACTCCATAATAAAGACTTTAACTGATCAAGCACACACATCCATACATATGCAATAATACTAAGTGCAATAATCCTTTCTGTCATCGTTGTATTTTTACTCAGTTGTATATAGTATTTGTATTTGTATTCTATTTTTATCTTATTGTATATTTATTTTATTTTATTCTACTGTATATAGTATTTTATTTTATTCTATTCTGTACAGTTGTGTACTGTATTTATTCTTATTGTATTCTAATTTTTGCCTCATAACTTTTGCACTGTCCACTTCCTGCTGTGACAAAACAAATTTCCCACGTGTGGGACTAATAAAGGTTATCTTATCTTTGCAACATTAAACTGCAGTGTGCCAAATAAAAAAGTCAAATACGTATTTTCCAGACCATAAAGTGCACGGGATTATAAGACACATTAAGCGAAACAAAGCAGTCAGATGAATCAAACTTTATTCAACTCATTCTTCTTGCTTCCTCCACTTCTGTACCATTGATTCATTAATGCTGTATTCTAGCACAGCTGCTCTATTTCCATGTTGTTGCAGTATATTAATGACTAACCTTCTATTGTGGATGGATTATCTCAGTTGTTGTCCTGACTGAAGTTTGGTCCGTTTATAGCATCCTGCCATGCGATTGCATTTGTCTCTTACCATCAGGAACCTTCACGTTAACGTTTATCGAGTGGAAAAGTGTTAGCGTTCATCCTCCAGCTTCACTGTTTCTGTTATGCAAACATAGCTGTGTTGCTAGCGATCACGTAGCACATCATTATATACCACCTAGTCCAACTTCAGTAACCTTACAAACGTCACTGCTGTTTAGTTTCCTGTCTTCATTGATGTTGGAAGTGATAGCAGAGCTGTACATTTGAATTTTTTCAGAAATCTCTCAGTCAGAACATGCTTAGGTAACTAGCGAAACTAGCAAGCTAACTTCCGCTAACTTCCTGCTAACTTCTAACTCCATTAAATGTAATAAATTCTGTTTTCATGGATGCCTGGATGTTAAACTTCATAGTTACACCTGGTAAAGCAGCAATGCTGGTCATTTTATTAAAGATGAAAGAATTTAGACAATTTTTAACTCTCAGTGATGCTGCAGTGTTCGTTTGACTTTTGGACCTGAAGCGGATGGACCCAGATTACTCCCAGATTTACGAGCACCTTAGTCCGACAAATACGGCAATAACGACGGCCTGCTTGCATGTTCTACAAAAAAAAGTGCTTTGGTGGGTATCTGACGGACAAACACCAAACCAGTTCCACATCACTGAAGTGGCACCATTTTTACAAACCAATTCTGGTTCATCCGTTTCACTCAACAATCCGTTTTCTCCCTTCTCATTCTCCATTGCCGCCATGCGTTTTCGACCATGTGCGTATGAAAACAAAGGCACTGTGCATACGCGTTTTACCCATATTCTATCGCGATATTTCATTTTCTTATCGTTGCCTAACATTGTACCGGTGGCTGTAGCTCAGGTGGCAGAGCAGGTCAGCCACTAATCAGAAGGTCGGTGGTTCGATCCCAGGCTGCCTCCTGGCTGCATGCCAAATATTCTTGGGCAAGATACTAACCCCATGTTTACCTACTGGTGGTAGTCAGAGGGCCCGGTGGCGCCAGTGTCCGGCAGCCTCGCCTCTGTCAGTGGCGCACTGACAGCTGTGGCTACAACGTAGCTGCCATCACCAGTGTGTGAATGACTGAATGTAGTGTGAAGTGCTTTGGGGTCGTTAGGGACTAAAAAAGCGCTATACAAATGCAGGCCATTTACTATTTTATTACCGTGAACAGTATAATATGGCCCAGCCCTACACACTATAATATATGTGCTATTTTTAGAAACAACAGTGCAAAATATAGTAACTACAAATTAAATAAGGAGAGATCACTTGATGGAATTGAATATGATTTACTGAAATAGAGAAGTTAATGTATTTGGCGATTATACTCCAATGCTGCATCCACCTGAGGACCTGGACTTCGCAGGCTAAGTGGGCCGGGTGCTCCGAAAGCCGGGTGGACCAGAAATGAGCGACTGAAATTGGACGGTCTAGCCTTCAGAATTACATCACGAGCTCTCTCGGTGGAGTGAAACTCTGTCAAATGCTCCTAGCTATCTAAAATACGGGCCAATCTGGGTTACAGTTTTTCAATTTTGTTGTCCAGGTGGAAAATCGGGAGAAATTTGTGAGAATGGTGGCACTGAAATTCAGGATTGGCATGTATGTCTGTAAACCCAACGGGAACAATGCAGCAATTCACAACGCGAGTGATATAAGAGCCGGAAAGATAAAACCTGTCTAACCTAGTTGCATGGCATCTATCTTGAGCTATTCTGACCCAGGCTTACTGTCTACTCATGGGATTATTTCTTCTCCACATATCAATTAGGTCTATCTTAGTTAAAACATGAGACAAGACGTTGGAGGACTCGAAATGTGTTTCCTTGCCGGTTCTGTCCAGGGTATAATCAACACAGCAGTTCCAATCTCCACCCCAAATAATACATTCACTGGAATCTATAACACTTAAATTGTCTTCCAATATTTTAAATTGATATTTCAGTTCTGGACCATAATTTGATGAATACACATTAATAAATTGAATGACAACACCATGAATTTCTGCCTTTACTCGTAAAATCCTTCCATTAATATATTCTGCACTTGTCAAAATCTGGATGTCCAGAGTTGGTGAAAATAAAATTGATAGAAGGAAGAAAGAAGGAAGAAAAGCAGTGAAGAAGAAAAGGTATATAAGAAATACCGAGTGATGTCTGATCTTGCGATTAATATAAAGATTTCACATTTTCCTCAAATTACTTTTAACCGCTCTTTTCCCCCGTCCAAAATTAGTTACAAGTTTCCTTAAACAATATCGCTTCTTCTCATCCAGGAGATCCACACCAACAACTTTCTGTATTGTCTTCACAGACTGAATAAACTTGTCAACATAAAAGTCTGCTACCAAAACTGATCTCCCATATCGTCCAAGAAAGAGTTAATTTCTTCTACAAAGGTTTTGGTTTACATATTTTCAGTTTGGGAAAACGCTTTCCCCAACAGAGAAACAATCTGAATCCGATTCATAATTGTACTCTATGTTTGCCACACTGTTATCATGGCAACAAGCCTGCATCGTAGATTATCTCTGTACCTTTATGCCCAATCCAACCTGTTCAGCTTCTTCCACAGTCTCGCAATCATCTTTCAACCTTTCCTTATTATTACCACATTATAGCCACTGAAACGTGCCTGGTCTTTGCATCTGAACTACAACTAGGCTGAGGCAAACCCTCCAACACAGACCTACAAATGCCAGCTGACACACAGTTCGTGTCACCATTGGTGTCTGTTGTACCAGTGTCCAGCAGCGGCCCTAGACTCCACTTTCTCCACACCACACTCATCAACTGACTCAGGCTACATCAACACTAGCCCGGATAAATTTGAAAACTCTGTTTTTGTCTGAAAATGCTCCGTGTCCATCGTTTTCAGTCGTTTTCACAGCGTTGTGCGCCCACATTGAAACAGCCGAAAATGCTTACGCTCCAGTACTGCACATGCGTGAAACGCAAGATGATTCGACCTACCTCATTTCTGTCTGCCGTTTATTTACTTTCCGGCTCTCTGAAATGTCACGGCAAAATGTTGAGGAAAAGCATAGAGTTTTTTAAATGGACTAACAATGAGGTGGAGTTGTTGCTGCGAGTAACACAAAAGTACAAAGTTGTAAAAGCGAGTGAGAATTAAAGAATTTGAAGAAAAGCTATCTGGAGGATGTACAAACCGTTATTAATCTTTAATAGGGCTGTCAAAATTGAGAGCAAACAAAACAACTGCTGTATAATGCGCTCTGCCGTCTTAGTTTAATTGGTCACATGACTGCATCACATGACTAAAACGTGTAATCGTTTTCGAAAAGGCTTGCAGACGAATGGTAAAGGCTTGCAGATGTAAAAAAGCGGAAGCAATTTATTGCGATTGTGCAGCTTTCAGACTTGATGCTGGTAGCTAGAATTTGCAAAAGGACAGGCTGTAGCGCTAAGAGAATGTGATGCAAGATCTGTAACGCCTGCTTACGCGGTAGAACTTCATGGACTGGGATCAAAATGGGATTGACAAAAATGAAATTTAAATGATTTAGAGGCCACTAGTAAGCAAAATTACATGGACACGACTGCATGAAACAGAATACTTTGAACTTACATACAGATTGTAAAGGCTTGCAAATGTGAAAAGCCTAAAGGAAGCTCTTACAATTGCACATTACTGGGCTGAATGCTAGCAGCAAGAATTGCCAGGAGACTGGAAGAATGGAATGCAGAATCTGGTACTCCTGCTATTACATAAGAGAACTTCATAGACAGGACAGGGATTATTATGGAATTGAAGAAAATGCTGCCTAAAATCAAAATGATTGAAAGGCTAGCACGCAAAATGACATGGATGGAAGGAGTCTGAAGAGACTCTTTTCTTTTGCACCAGTCAATAAAAACAGAGGCCAACTTGAGAAGACAGCATTCCCAAGGTGGAAAGCCGACTGAACGAGATTTTAATCACAAAAACTTGTGATTAAAAAGGCAAACATATGCTTGTCACTTCTGTTTAGTTAAAACAAGGATAAAAGTATTTTGACAAGAATGTTTATGTGGGGTTTTTTTTACGTAGTTACACCATAAAAATAATTATTTTATTACACCAGTGTATCATAGTTGCTAGAACATTTCCTTATATCAGCAAGGTTCGACAAATATCCAAGGGAGAGCGTCAAAATTACTAAATGCACTTGGGCGACCGTGGCTCAGGGGGTTGGGAAGCGCATCTGTAACCAGAAGGTCACCGGTTCAATCCCCTGGTCGTTGTGTCCTTGGGCAAGACACTTTACCCTACTGCCTACTGGTGTTGGCCAGAGGGGCCGATGGCGCGATATGGAGAATGTGAATGCGACAGTGAATGAATAGTGGCATTGTAAAGCGCTTTGGGTGCCTTGAAAAGTGCTATATAAATCCAATCCAGCATACAATAGTTCCCATTGTTCACTTTTTGCCTAGCTAGCTTCAGTTCATAACATCTCTACCTGTCACGGGTTGCTGGGGCAAGCCGTGTATGAATTGTTAAAGGACCCAAGATGCAGACTGTTTCGGAAGTGAGCGAGCTTTATTAACATGAAGGTGAAACAAGCAGGAACGTGGTGGACAAAACCAAAACCTAAGAGTAACCTAAACTGGGAAAAGCTAAGCAAAAACAAACCTGAAACCTTGAGACATGAAACAGCGATGCGGGGAGAATGCACAGGAAGCTGGAGGAAGATACACAGAATGACGGAGGGGAACAACACAGACGAACCAGCAACGAGGACGAGGGAACACACACTATAAATACACACACCAGTAATCAGGGGATGGGAAACAGGAGGGAAACACACCTGGGAGATATCACAGCTGACGAGGCAGGGGAACTGGAACTGCAGATCAAGGAAAAGGTAAGAACAAAACAGATTGCCACTTAACTGTACAACTGCGAAATACAAAATACGAAATGTGCTTTGCTGATTTAGCAACGCACTTTGTTACCCTTATAAAATTTTAGCCCTAGCTAATTTATTCAGCAGCATCCACATTAAAAACAGTAAAGACCGTGGCATTTATTTCAATATTAGTGGCTGTTTGTACTTGTGACCAGAGTGTAAGTTGATGCTTACTTTAAGATTACTTTATACTAAATCTTCTTTATTAATGTGGGAGGTGGTAGCTACATTAGCCTGCTAAATAAAAGGTTGGATTAATTTTCTTGTTATTTTTGTTTAGTTTTGTATTTATTTATTTATTTTTCGGGGTAGAATTTTAATCTTGCTAGAAGACATCAATCCAACTCTGTGTTGTGAGTGGATCAATATCTGTACCACTGTAGAGGTAGATAAACATGGATGCCAAGTCATGCCTTCAGTCCAGTTTCTACAGTGTGTGTATGAAATAAGAAAAAAAGAAATATGATTGGTGTCTTTTTTGTTCTTTACTCAAAGTAAAAAGTAATAGCAAATGTTTCTTTGTATGCCTCTTTGTAGGCGTATTTCATTTTAAAGAGCAGTAAAAAAAAACAGCATTCTAGTTTACGTACATTTTCCATTTTTTTCAAAGGCAATTTATAAGCATGCTATTACTTTATGCATTTTTTTCTTTCAAATTATGTTTCTGTTATTTGCGTTTGCTATTATACTCAACTCTTACATACACAAGCAACTTTAAACATATTCAAGTGGGCTAAATGGCTAGCTGTGATACTGTGTTTTTTAATATGAACTGTGTAACATTTTATTTCATTTATAAAAGCTTAGCAACAGTTTAACATGTAAGCTGGTCACTACCAAGTGACATTAGCAACTTTCTTAAGGAACTGACAGTGTCTAAGTGTAGATAAATAAAACAAAGGGTACATAAATATGAATATAGTTTCTGTTTTGTTTTATAGGGCCAAGGGCCAAGTATCATGATACTTTCAACAAAGATGTCATCCTTCTTCCACGGCCATCAAGCAGTGTTGTTGTCAAGCATCGCACAAAACAACATTTACATGAACAAGGGCATATATTGAATGGATTTGAATTCCAAAAATCCTGGGACCAGAAAACTGTCTCTGAACAAATAAGGGACACCTTTGGAGATAAACTTTCTATTGATGTAAGGTAGGTTGTGCTGGCAGTCGAAACCTAATGCGACACAGCTTTTGTCAGTAGTCTTTTCGATATCTAGGCATTTCAAAGCTTTACATAACGATTTAAGTCAGAGAACAGGTAGACATGAGTCAGTAAACTAAACTAAAAGAACCAAAGCAGTTATCCTTTCTTGAACACTCCATTTTTGGCATACTTTTTTGACATTTGTACAAAGTTTACTTCTCTTACTACTGGTTTAAGTCTGATTCAAAGAGGAAAACAAGATTAGCTCTAAAAAAGTTATTGGAACATTTTAAGTAAAAGTAATTGTGAGAAGGATCTATTAACTCTTGAAATTTCTCACCCTATGGTAGCTGGGATAGGCTCCAACCACCCCACCTCTGATAAGAATAAGCAGAAGAGGTTGGATCGATGGTATTTAATGTTCAAATTCAATATATGTGAATTATTATTATTTTATTTCTAAGGATGATATTACAAGCTACAGCAGTGAGGAAAACTGTGAAGAAAACCCTGTTTCATCAAGGCAGCTGCGCTCATCATCTTCAGACAGTTTTGCCAGTTCAACAGCTGTCTTCCAACCAATCTCTGCTCCTACGCAATCTCCTGCCTCATCAGTTGGTAATGGAACATTATTAACGGGAACTCCTGCCTTTTATAGTTACCTTATCCTCAGCGCTCCGTGTGTCTGTGGCCTAGACACAGCTGAAGCCTGATTACAGCGTCTGGGCACCGAGCAGCCTCGATAGCCTAGAAAGGTGCTAACCGCTAGGCTAACTAGCAACAAGATGCCTTCCCTCTCCACAGATGACTACCACAGCCTCCTGCAGAAGATTGCAGCACTGGAGACAAAAATTCATCGCTTAGAAGTAAACGTGGAGGTAAATGGACTGTGTGGAAATGAAACAACCTTGCCTTTGACTCAAAACAATGGCGATGAGCAAGCTAGCACACAGCTAAGGAGCACAGATAACATGACCAAGAAAGTAGACTTTGTGCACTATTATAAATCCTCAAGCGATAATCCCCCCTTGGACTGTCTTGGTGCAAAACCAAGACATAAATCATGTCTCCTGGAAGGGGGAGGACGTACCACAGGCAGGGCACAGCGAGCTGAAATCTCTGAAACCGACTGGCCTTCACTTCCTACGAGACAGAGAAGCTCTTCTACCCCTGTATACGAGAGGAAACAGGACTGGACAACCGTGAATAGGAAGGTTAACAACAAACCTTCAAAACAACTGAATGTGAAACTGCAGAACAGATTTGCTCCACTATCAAAGGACCCTGGATCTATATCGGACAACCATCCATCTAAAAGTAGCGAAGTAAGGCCTGAAAATCCACGGGGAAAGCTAAAGGCTAGGCCTGAAACGCTGATTGTGGGTGACTCTGCTGTAAAGGATGTACAAAGCATGTGCGGTAAGAACACTAAAGTCCTCTGCTTTCCTAACGATATGGTCAACATCCTGAAGGAGAGAATTCTTCAAATTGCAGATGAATATCCAACTGTGACAAACATTGTCCTGCATACAGGGTCAAACGATGTGTCCAAACAACAATCGGAGGTTCTGAAACGGGACTTTATTGGATTATTAAACACTGTAAACTCTCTGAATGCAGCTGTATTCATCAGTGGGCCTGTACCGCCGGTCAGAGGAGGAGACGAGAGATTCAGCAGGCTGTTTACACTGAATAAATGGCTTATATCAGCATGTGCTGACCACTCAGTGCATTTTATCAACAACTTTAATATTTTTTGGGAACGCAGGCATCTGTTTAAAGCAAATGGATTTAATTTTAACAAGTCAGGGGTGAAACTGTTCACCTCCAACTTGTTTTATTCCATACGTCATCCATCTGTGCTTGGAGCCAAGGCTGAGATAAACGAGGAGTTATCTCATAAAGAAGAACAAACAGTACTCCAAGAACAGACAAAGCCCAGCAGAAACCTTGAGGAGGAGCTCCATCTGCCCCCACCCGGGAAGAGCCTCAGAAAGGAGAGACATCTGAGGCAAGAAGAGGCAAGAAGAGGGGTCCCTATTTGCCTCCAACTCTCTCAACAACACCAACGACCAGGACCAGGATCTTCCCCAGTCCCCCAAACCCCTGACAGGCCATCACCCCCATCACCCTCCTCCCCCTCCCTTTCTCCCTCCTCCCCACACCTGAAATTCACTGAAGAGATGATGGAGCGGGTCAATGCTGGGCTCAGATCTACCCCCTGGCCCAATCCCTCTTTGTCCCCCATAAACCCCCCCACCAAAGCAGCCAAAGGTTCGCCACCGAGCCCCACCCTCAACAGAGCAATCGAAGTCACATTGCCCAGCCTCGCCCCCCTTAGTTCCTCCTTACCACCTTCATGCTTTGTCTCCGCAGTCTGATGTGTGATGTGTGGAGGGTCCGGGCTGCGAGGATTATGGCAGTGTTGACTTTTCCCAGGAGAAGCTGGGACCCTGTTTACTAGAAGGTTTTAAATTTCTGTACTTTTAGGTGACAGAAGGAGACATGTGGCCTGGTCAAAACACAGAGAGCTGCACTCTAAAAGATCTTTAAACATAGTAAACATACCTTGTGTGCCACAGACTGCTCCCAAACACGAGGGGACAAGTAATGCCTCTAAAACACTTAAGTTGGCTTTATTAAACGTTAGATCTTTAGCTGGGAAAACATTTTTAATTAATGATTTAATCACTGAGCACAGCCTTGATTTTATGTTTTTAACTGAAACTTGGTTGGACCAAAATAACAGTGGAGCTGTTCTCATCGAGACGACCCCTCCTAACTACAGTTTTATCAGTGAGGCCAGGGTGAGCAGGAGAGGAGGAGGGGTTGCTGTCTTATTTAATGAATCATTTCAATGTAAGCAGCTATCTCCTGGAAGTTTTCAGTCTTTTGAATATGTGGCTTTACAGCTGAAGGCCCCATCCAAAGTTGTGTTTCTTAATGTTTACAGGCCTCCCAAATACTGCACAGACTTTTTTAATGACCTCAGTGAACTGCTGTCTGTGATCTGTGTTGATTTCGACTGTGTAATTATTGTTGGGGATTTTAACATCCATGTGGACAACCCTCAGGACAAAGGGACTAAAGACCTGAGTAACACTCTGGGCAACTTTGGGCTGACTCAGCATGTAACAGAGGCCACACATAATAGAGGACACACTCTCGACCTACTGATCTCCAAAAGCCTGAGCATTTCAAACATTACTGTGTCTGATGTGGGCTTATCTGATCATTACTGTGTTTTCTTTGAAAGTAAAATCTCAGCCCACACAAATATATCAACAGCAGTGATCACAAAACGGTGTATAACTGAAGACAGTAGTGAGATCTTTAACCAGGTCTTCCCATTAACACCTGACCTGTCCAAAGGTTCAGTCAATGAGCTCGTCAATAGCTTTAATGCAAAAATGTTAAATGTAATGGACACTATTGCCCCCATTAAGGTGAAGGTTATCTCTGAAAGGAAAAAGTCTCCATGGAGAAACTCCACACTAGTGAAAAATGAAAAAAGAGAGTGTAGGAAAGCTGAGCGCAGATGGAGAAAAACAAACCTCCAGGTTCATTATGACATCTATAAAGAGAAACTTCACAATTACAATTTACAACTGAGGAGTGCAAGAAGGTCCTACTTCTCTGACATCATCACTAAAAACAGCCATAATGCTCGGGTCTTATTTTCTACAGTTGACAGGCTAACAAACCCTCCTGTGCCAGTGGCAGCTGAACTTCATTCAACCATGGCCTGCAATGACTTTGCCAAATTCTTCACAGACAAAATCCAAAAGATTAGACAAGCAGTTGGAACATCAACAGCAGATCCAGGATATGTACTGTGTCCACCGAAAAGCTGTTTAAACACCATCAAACAGTTTCACCCGATTAACAGCAAAGACCTGGAGGACATCTTAGGTCAACTGAACTCCTCCTCTTGCTGTTTAGATGTCCTGCCAACAAGTTTTTTCAAAAAGGTCTCAAAGACTTTAGAGTCAGACCTGTTACGGATCGCCAACTTTTCCTTAATGTCAGGTGTGTTTCCAGAACCACTAAAAACTGCTGTAATCAAACCTATACTGAAAAAGGACAATCTTGACAAGACACAAATGAAAAACTACAGGCCGATCTCAAATCTCCCATTTTTAAGTAAGATCATTGAAAAAGCAGTTTCTCAACAGCTCAATTACTTCTTAAAACAGAATAACTGCTACGATGCCTTCCAGTCAGGTTTTAGACAGAACCACAGCACTGAAACCACTCTGACAAAAGTGTTTAATGACATATGTCTGAACACAGACAGTGGAAAAATGTCAGTCCTAGTTTTACTGGATCTCAGTGCAGCATTTGATACAGTTGACCACAACATATTACTCAAACGACTGGAGAACTGGGCAGGTCTTTCAGGAACTGTACTAAACTGGTTCAAAAGATACTTAGAAAACAGGAAATACTTTGTATCAATAGGTAACTTCACATCTGAGCAGACAAGTATCACATGTGGAGTTCCCCAAGGTTCCATCTTGGGACCCCCTCTGTTTAACATTTACATGCTCCCACTGGCACAGATTATAAAGAACAACAAAATAAACTACCACAGCTATGCAGATGACACACAAATATATATCACAATGTCACCAGGAGACCGAGGCCCTGTACAGGCTCTTGGTAAATGCATTGAGGAAATTAATGACTGGTTGTGCCACAATTTTCTCCAACTAAACAAAAACAAAACTGAAGTAATAGTCTTTGGCGCCAAAGAAAAACGATTACAGGTCACCAGAGAACTTCAATCTATACATCTAAAAACCACAAACCAGGCGAGAAATTTGGGTGTAGTGATGGATGCAGACCTAAACTTAGAAAAACACATTAAGACAATAACAAAATCAGCTTACTATCACCTCAAGAATATTTCAAGGATAAAAGATCTGATGTCTCAACAGGACCTGGAAAAACTAGTCCATGCATTCATTTTTAGTAGGCTTGATTACTGTAACAGCATCTTTACAGGTCTACCTAAAAAATCAGTCAGACAACTACAGCTCATTCAGAACTCTGCTGCTCGAGTCCTCACTAAGACCAAAAAAGTGGACCACATCAGTCCAGCCCTGAGGTCTTTACACTGGCTGCCTGTCCGTCAGAGGATAGACTTTAAAGTTCTGATGCTGGCCTATAAAGCTCTGAATGGTTTAGGACCAAAATACATCAGTGACCTCCTGACCCAGTATGAACCTTCCAGATCCCTCAGGTCATCTGGATCCGGTCTTTTATCAGTTCCCAGAGTCAGAACCAGACACGGAGAAGCTGCATTCAGCTTTTATGCTCCTTATATCTGGAACAAACTCCCAGAAAGCCTCAGATCAGCTGAAACACTCAGTTTATTTAAATCCAGGTTGAAGACTCACCTATTCTCAGCTGCATTTGAATAAAGCACCAAATCCACACTTTTAAGCTTAAATTTCAAAACTTACACTAACTACTGATCTTATCTATTTCTGATTTTATCTGTTTTGATTTTATATACTGTTTTGTTTGTTTGTTAAGCTTAAATTTCAAAACTTACATTAACTACTGATTTTATCTACTGTTCTGATTTTATCTGTTTTGATTTTATATACTGTTTTGTTTGTTTGTTTGTTTGTTTGTTTGTTTGTTTGTTAAGTGGGTTTAGAGCTCTGGGTAGCTCCCCAGCTGGGTCTAGACTGGGTCTAGAGAGTATTTTAAATTCAGGGAATTTAAAATAGAAAGTAGCTCGTCCACAGAAGGACTGGTAGCTCCCCTTACGATAAGGGTGCAGATCGCGCGAACAGGTGTGGAATTAGAGCTCTGGGTAGCTCCCCAACTGGGTCTAGACTGGGTCTAGATAGTATTTTAAATTCAGGGAATTTAAAATAGAAAGTAGCTCGTCCACAGAAGGACTAGTAGCTCCCCTTACGATAAGGGTTCAGATCGCGCAAACAGGTGTGAAATGTGTGTGTTTAGTTAGTTTGTTTGTTTGCTTGTTTTAATTAATTTTAAATCATGCTTTTTATTTGTTTTTGTTTCTAATGTCTCTGTAAAGCACTTTGAATCACCTTGTTGTTGAATTGTGCTATACAAATAAATTTGCCTTGCCTTGCCTTGCCTTGCCCCATGAAAGTAGTATCTTACACAAATACAGCAGCACTTCAACAAACATTTCCTTCAGCCAGTTACCAGTGTCTTCATTGGAAATCTACCCTTCCACTAGTCAGCCTTCTACCTCATCTGCATCTTTAAGTGATCCAGTTCTGGTCCTGACGTGCCAAAATACCTCAAGCTCACCCTACCAGACCAGGAATACAGAGAATCATTGTTCAGCATTACCCTCTACATCAACACACAGTCAATCTGTAAACTACGATAACTACCTTTCAATCATGACTCCACTATCTGACAAGTCTTCTGGTGATGAGGAACTTAACCAGGCTATATTAGCAAGCTTGCAGAGCGAAAGGTTAGTTTCAAATACAGTAGCCAATTAAACACACCATATTTGTTGCAATCCAATTCTGTAAACAGTGTTGTGAAGGAGTGTAATACATCCTCAGATATTAATATGCATATATGATATTTATATTTGCTGTTAACAAAACCGTTTTTGAATAATGTCTACAGAGTCAAATTATAATGCTGTAATCCTGGCAAATTTTATTTTATTTGAAATAGGCAGCAAATTTTTAACAGAGCCAATCTGACAATGAAATTTACTTATTGTGCATTGAAACTCAAAAATATCATATGTTTCTTTGCTCTACTGCTTTCTAGCTCTCCAAAACATATAAACAATATAAAAAGCCACTGAGCAATATACTCCTTTGTACATTTTGCTTATGATTATGATAATTTCCTTTAGGGATTAATAAAGTATGCTGATTCTGATTTTGACAAAACTTTGTATGTCCTTGTAGCCCTTGTATGTGAATGTTTTTACTGATGTTCTTTTCAATATTTTTTCTTTTTTTTTTTCTTTTCTTTTTTAATCCTACAAGACTTCAAGTTGTTTGGTATCAGCAAAAGATATTTTGGAGGAACTTTCTGCAAAAATAAACCAACAGAAGAAATGCAAGTTCAACATTAATAGATCAACAGTCCTGGATGGAGCAATTAGAGGTTTTAAACGAGCGACATATGATCCATGCCACACAATTTCTGTCAGATTTTCTGACGATATGGGAGTACCTGAAGAGGCTGTTGACTTGAGTGGACCAAGAAGAGAATTTCTAAGACTTCTGATCAAAACTTTGCCCCTGTCTCCAATGTTTGAGGGTGAAGAAGGCAAAATGAACTTGGCGCTTGATAGTGCTGGTATGTATTGATTTTAGGCTGATATCCCTGGAGTAATGCAATAAAAAAAATAATTTTTATGAAGTTCTTGTCAAGCGCTTTCATGCATCTATTGACATGTAATGTTTTTCATTATTTCTAGCCATGAGGGAGGACAGGTACTTCATTGCAGGCAGAGCCATTGCAGTAAGCCTTGTACATGGTGGTCGACCAGCAGGCTTTCTGTCCTCAACACTCTTCTCTTGCCTTGTTGATGGCCCAGATTTGGCTAAACAAGTTTTTTAAAAGATGTTGCCAATAGTGACCTGCGTGAAAAAAAAATAATTAAAAGGGTAAAACTGATTTGTCAGTTGTTGGATAATGTTTTAGTATTGTGTGCATTTCGTTCTACTCCATGTATTAATTGGGGCCCATTAATTTTAAATGTTTTAATTTTTTTTATTTGAAGGTTAAAGAGTGTAAATCCTTTTAAGATCTGATAGTAGCAACTGAGCCACTTCAGGAATACTTAGCCAATGCTGGCTGCCTGAGGCCACTGCGGAGATCAAGACAGAATGCAGAAGCTGGGGACAATTCTTGCCTTCGCCACTGGAGCCAACACTGTTCCACCAATTGGCTTCTCTCCACAACCGTCCATTGAATTTCTTCACCAAGAGCCTGATGCACAAACCATGTTTAAACTACCCATTGCAAACACGTGCACTTACCACTTCATACCTCTTACAAAGACTTTCAGGAGAATATGGACTTTGCATTAGGTAATACACATGGTTTTGGAATAGCTTAATTCCTGGTTAGGTTAGTATGCTAATCTGAGCTTTGCACTCAGTTAAATTAACGAGTGTCAATCATTAAACAATTCTAAGGGGGGGTTGGTTTGAATATCATTGCATTTTCTTTCCCAGACATCAAACAAAAACTGTTCCACCTAAAACACCAACTAACACACTTGAGACCAAGCTGAATTTACTTTATGTTGCCATATTTCATATTTCACCCACCTATTTTTGATTGGAGGCTCTGTTTTTGCATTGACCTTTTAACAAATGTTCATTTGCTTCAAGTCTTTTTGCTTGTCAGGGTACCTTTCTACAAGTATACAATAGTTATAAGGACTAACATAATTAAATTCAGTTTTTTTTTTCATTGCATTAATTTATGTGCATTGTGATTATTTTTGTTTTCTAGCTTTGTACTTGTTTGTTGCTTTTATTCTCTGGTGTTCTTCAATATTGTTTATCTGACACTTCTATTCTATTTGATCAGTGATCCATGTTTGATGTATTTACTGACTGTATTAATGTTAATGTTATCAGTTTGAGTCATCTTGTTCCAAGACAATACATCTGGTGATTGTGATTACCAAAAACCTCAATAGAAAGTGGTTGTACAAATTTATTTTTTCTTTTAACAAGGTGTTTTAAAACAAAACATGGTTGTAAAATCTCAACACACTCACATAATACAACTCATAAATTCTTTAAAATTGTATACAAACTGTCAACATGCATGTAAAGGTTGATAGTAGGATTCTTGATATTTAAAGCTGTGACTAAACTTCTAATAATACTGAACTAACAACAGTCTTGGCACTGTATTCTTTTTAAGCTGCACAACCACAATTACAGTAAATGAAATTTTTCCAGAGGCCTTATTGATATTTTAGGATTGTCTCTCAAAGAAAAAGAACGAGGTTGCAAAATAAATTTATATCGTTATTGCCATCATCTTCAAATGGATCAAAGGTCGAATGGATCAAAGTTGAAGTGTAGCCATCATGGTGTCACTGATATTTCCATCAGTGACACCATGATGTTAATTGATGGAACAACGACATTATTGTTTGTCTCCAGCTCTGGCAGTGGTCTGCATTCATCAATACCAAAGTCATTTTCACAAATACAATTCATATTTGGGTTATGTATTCCTGCATTGTTGATAATGCCCCTTTGCCACAGCTGAAGAGGGGTTTGCCCTCCTTGTGTTGAAAGTCTATGGTTATTCCACTGGTTCTGAAATTCTGTGGCAGCTCTTTGAATATGTGGCAAATATATATAATGAAGACAAAATAAATGGACCTCATTAAGTGAATCTAATACACCATGCTCCTCCATAAAATTGAAAAGATTAACAAAATGATATGAGACCACTCGATTTAATTCTGCCCATAATCGCTCAATTCTTTGATTATGCACAGACCTGCCAGTGATAACACTATGCCTGTTCAGTCCTTGCCTGTAAAGCATGAAACGGGCAACACCAGTGTTTTCTAGTCCATGATCACATCTCACTCTGGATGGCATTCCAAAGTTCTGAACACCAACCATGAAGAGTGACAAAACACTTGATGCCCTGTTGTTATCTAAACACGCAAGGTAGATGATGGTTCTACTGAAACCATCCACACAGCCATGGAACACCATCCTCCATCTCACAAGTTTGTGGTTTCCATCTATATGCCTATAGAAAAATGAAACAAGTATAAGTTATGTATGGGGAAACTATGACATGGTCAAGGATATGCACAAGTTTGAGTAAATAAAACAATGAGTTATTTTGCTTTAGATATTCCATTTCGCTATAGAATTAGAATCAGGACTGTTTTTCTGTTAGAATTTTCTCACCATAACTGATTGGGGGAAAGGAACACTGTACAGTCATCGACGTATTGCATTGCGTCTTCTGAGGGAACATCCAAAGGGGTCAATTTCTTGTAGACTTTGTCTTACATGCCACCTTTGAATGCGTAACCCACGTGACCTCAAGCTGCCATGCACATATCGTTCACCTGCATTTGTGGTATACTGAAGAATTTCCCTAACAACCCTGTTCAGGTTTTCATTGGATAATGTTGCATAAGTCGGTGGCTCAATGCCAAGCTCCTCTCTGTGCCTGTACAGAGTACGGGAGCTAACCCCTAAGCATGTTGCAATGCTTTGCCAGTTCATTCCAAGAGATACTAAATGAGATATTTGCTCTCTTGAAATGCTGTATCGCGGTCGACCTTGAGAGCAAGTCATGAGAGGTGGAGGTAGCAAGACAAGTCTGTTCTCAGATGTAGTTCCTTGTCTTGTTTCATAAGCAGTCAGTAAAAAATTTAGCCATCCATTTAAGGACTGTAATGTATTCACTGCTTCTCTGTTTCTTGCATCGTCAACAAATCTTGAGATGGACAAAATTCCAGATAAGGTTTGAATGTGATCACCAAGTTCTCTATGGAGCCTCTGACGAACAAAAGAATCTGTAGCTTCTCTTTGAATTTGTTCCAAACATTCTAATACATTATTTAAAAAAGTTCTAATGTCATTTTCATTACTACTTACTCGACAAATTAACTGCAATACTAGCAAAGAAAGCAGGATGACTTTGAACAGCTTCATTGCTTGGTTCTTCTGGTTTAGGTCTGGGTATGTCAAGTAAGTTCTCCAAGTGTATTACATTTCCTGGTTTAAGAATGACTTCCTGCTTAAAGGATGAACTCCCTGTTATAGGAAATGCAGATGTGAATGTCAGAGTGTATGTATGCAAGGGTAAAGGATAAACACTGGGATTGTGTATATATATATATATATATATATATATATATATATATATGTATGACTAGAAAGGGCTGCACCTGCAAGGAGAATAAATATATGTCACCATAAAAATATGTAGCATTAAGAAAAATAGAATACGTGTGTGAAAGGAAGATTAATGGATGTATGTGAGAGTGAATATACATGGATATGAAATAAGAATATATGTATGTGAGAGTGACAATACATGTGCCTGAAAGAAGAATATATGTATGTGAGAGTGAAAGAATGAATTTTGGCTTGACACAGACTCAGAGACGCGGACTAAACACAGAGACCTTACTACACTAAAGGGGATACACAAGCAGGGATGACACCAAACAGAGGGAACACAACAAAACCCTGGGAAACCCAAAACAACAGTCACAATACATAAAACTACCAAAAGTAAAAGTACACAACCAAAAACACTGGGTAACAGACCAAGAACCATGACACTACCACTTCGAAGCTAAAATGCAAAAGCTTGGGCTATATGGATAAGGGACAAATTGGATAATCTGCAAATACAATAAGGCCATGTCCACATAAAAGCACAAGTTTTGCTATGTTTATTGTCCCGTAAGTATATCAATTTACCTTTGGGAATGTTCCCCATGGAATCATATCAAAGATCGTTTTTCTTAATACTAAACCACTTGCAAAGCATTTTTGTCCCTATTAATAATTTAGTCCAAAAAACATGGCGGAAAAGATCCAGATCTACAAATTCCTATTTGGGGAAGTGCAACTTATATTCTGCAAGATGTGCGCTCATACATTTGTATATACCTGCTCCTAGAAACTTAAAAAGAGAAAACAACCCCAAACTATGACAGTAATAATTGTCACACATCACCCCACATGCTTGCAGCAGTGATATAAACAGCACCAGAAGCCCCAGGTTTAAGATTAACATGTTATGAGAAGGGAACTTTATAGCTTTAATTCCAGATTGACTAATAGGGAAAAAGAAATAAGAATTGAGTATTATATTAATAGGCTGAGATTCAGTTTTACTTTGAAAACATCACATGTCATGTCAAAGGCTCTGATCAGTGCGAAACTTATGGATCAAATCTGTTTCTCACATCCCACTCACATAGCACCCCTGGCTTTCTCACAAAGGCACTTTCATTTTCATTTGCACACTTCTTAAAGCAGAAAGACAGTCTGAAGCTCTCTGAAGCAGTCTACACTACACTGCCCAAGCCAATGATTGTAGAATGATGAGATCCTTGTCTCAGCACTCCCTGTCAAATAGATCAAACAAATAAATATTCTCATTTTAGACCTTTCTTTTCACTCTACCCACTCTGCCATCAGTCGGCCCTAGGTCCTTCAGCCTGTAACATTTGAGATAATAAGCTTCATCGCTGGTATGGTTCCTGTGATCATGACAACAGTAATACCAGTGGTAATATGGTTTTATGGGGTCTCTCATCCTGCCATCTGCTCAACTCTCCTGCACATCTCTGGCTGCTCAGGACCTGATCTGAACTCCCTGTGCCATCTGGCCTCTCCTGCTTAATCCCTCCCTTATTCCTTTTCCCTGTCGTTCCCTGTTAACCCCACAACATCTCTCCATTAATATTGTGTGTGTGTGTGCGCGGGCACCCTTAAAATACAGTAATATACAATCAGTGCATCAACTCAAATCAAATGCTCACCACATGACACTTTGCTTCTTTAACTTGTAGTAGATAACCAGTGCAGGGATCAGTTCAGTTGCTCCCTTTAGCAGTCACCATAGCATCCTCCTCTGTCACATCAATGCTCTGCTTGTCTTTCTTCACTACATCCATGAATATTCTCTGTCATCTACCTCTTTTCCTCCTGAGGTAGTTATATTTTCAACACTTTGTCCAACATATCCATTATCCCTCCATGGCATACTTCCAAACCATCTCAGCCTTGCTTCACTAATTTTATCTCCAAACAGAGCTCTCTCTGTTATAGTTATTTCTAAGATCTTTGTGAGGGCAACAGATCTTAAAAATGAATCAGTTTCCATAAGGGTTTACCCAACTTTTGGGGTTGGGGTGTGGGATGGGAATAGAGAACAAAATACACATACAGACTAGGGCTGGGCGATATGGCCTAAAATATATCGCGGTATACTTTGAAGCATGTGCGGTAACGATATATATCGCGATATATTCTTTTCTTCTGTATTTTTGCACTAAAAAGGTGCATTTAAAATCCTTTAAATTTCTCAAAAATCTACAGTGTGCCTTATGATCTGGTGAGCCATATGTATGAATTCTGGTTGTGCTTACTGACCTCGAAGCAATTTCATGTGGAACACGGCACTCAAAAATCTGTCAAAAATGTTTTAGTACGACTTTGGTAAACTACAAAGCCACACCGCTTGATGAATTGTTGCATGGATTGGATGGATTAAGCCTACCGTAGTCAGGAGCCTCACGGAGTAATCTGGGTCCAAAACTCCGTTCGGTTCAGGTCCCAAAGTCAAACAAACACTGGGGCATCACTAAGCGTTAAAAACTGTCTAAATTCTTTCATCTTTAATAAAATGGTCAGCGTTGCAGCTTTACCAGGTGTAACAATTAAGTTTAACATCCAGGCATCCATGAAAACCGAGCAGAGTTAGATGTTAGCAGGAAGTTAGCTCGCTAGTTTCCACCTAAACATGATATAGCATGTTCTGACAGAGGTTTCTGGGAAAAAAATAAAACATACAGCTCTGCTATCACTTCCAACATAAATGAAGACAGAAAACTAAACAGCAGTGACATTTGTAGGGTTACTGAAGTTGGACTAGCTGGTATATAATGATATGCTTATGTGATCGCTAGCGGCACAGCTATGTTAGCATAACATAAACAGTGAAGCTGGAGGATGAACGCAAACTTTTTTTCCATTCGATAAAACTTAACGTGAGGGTCTGATGGTTAGGGACAAATGCAATCACATGGCAGGATGCTGTAAACAGACCAAATTTCAGTCAGGACAACAACTGAGATAATCCATCCACAATACAAGGTTAGGCATTAGTATACTGCAACAACATGGGAACAGAGCAGCTGCGAGAGAATTCAACAGTAATGAATCAATAGTACGGAAGTGGAGGAAGCGCAGTTTTTGGCTTTCCTCGTTTTCTAAAACATGCTTTTGTCAGAGGTTGTGTGTGGAGGCGTGGAAGAGATGACCCAAACGCTGGACTCACGGTGCAGAAATGAAGAGGATTTATTGGAGGGTGAATGAACTAAACAGGAACGATGGAGTGACTGGCTGGCTGAAAGACTGGAAGAATGGCTGGCTGACTAACTGAACATACAGACGGAGGGACGACATGAACATCAACATCAATGACACGACAGAGAACTGGTGAAACCGAGGAACTTAAATACACAGGTTGAATGATGACAATGATTGGAAACAGGTGAGTACAGGGCTGAACATAATCTGACTAATGACACGGGAGACAAGCTGACACGGGAAAAAACAGGAAGTGAGAACATTAATGTGGCGAACTAAACTGAACATGAACAAACTGAAATCACTGGGTCAACGACCCAGGAACCCTGACAGTACCCCCCCCCCCCCCCCCCCCTTCAAAGGCCGGCACCCGACGGCCAAACGAAAAAGAACCAGAACAGGGCGGGCGGAGGGGGCCCAGGACGGAGGGACGGAGTCCACACAGAGACAGTTCAGGAGGGCGGCCACGTGGCCCGAGGCCGAGACGAGATAGTTCAGGGGGCCGACCGTGCGGACGGCAACGGCGGCGACGTGGACACAGTTCGGGAGGCCGACCGTGCGGAAGGCAACGGCGATGACTACAGCGCTGGTCCGGGGGCCGGCCGTGCGGAAGGCAACGGCGGCCACTCAGGCGAAGGAGACGACAGAGCAGTTCAGGGGGCCGACTGCGCGGAAGGCAACGGCGGCCACTCAGGCGAAGGAGACGACAGAGCAGTTCAGAGGGCCGACCGCGCGGAAGGCAGCGGCGGCAGCGAAGGAGACGACAGAGCAGTTCAGGGGGCCGACAGCGCGGAAGGCAGCGGCGGCTCTCCAGTGAAAGGCGTGCTGGCCATGGCCCGGTGGGCACAGGACCAGACGAGGCAGGACCAGGCGAAGACAGGGCCGGACCAGGCGAAGCACAGGCTGGGGCCAGACCAGGCGAAGCACAGGCTGGAGCTGCAGCAGGCGAAACAAAAGCCAGAGTCGAGGCTGGGCCAGACGAGGACGAAGACTCTGAGGCTGGGCCAGACGAGGACGAAGACGAAGGCTCTGAGGCTGGGCCAGACGAGGACGAAGGCTCTGAGGTTGGAGCCAGACCAGGCGGAGCAGAAGCAGAGGCCGACGCCAGACCGGGCGACGTTGAAGGCGATGCAGAGGCCGGACCGGGCGTGGGTGCAGCTGATGCAGAGGCCGGACCGGGCGTGGGTGCAGCCGAGGCAGAGGCCGGACCAGGCGAAGTTGAAGCCTCTGGCTGGAGACAGGCTGGGCCAGCGGGTGCGGAAACCCCTGGCTGAGGAGCGGCCGGGCCAGCGGGTGCGGAAACCCCTGGCTGAGGAGCGGCCGGGCCAGCGGGTGCGGAAACCCCTGGCTGAGAAGCAGGAGAGCTCACAGCTGGCTCTGGGTGCTGTGGCTGCAGGTCCGGGAACTGAACAGGATGGTAGACGGGCGACTGGGCTACGGACTGGACAGGGGCAGACTGGACTACAGGTGAGTGGACAGGGGCAGACTGGACTACAGGTGAGTGGACAGGAGCAGACTGGGCTACAGGTGAGTGGACAGGAGCAGACTGAGCTACAGGTGAGTGGACAGGAGCAGACTGAGCTACAGACTGAGCTAGTGACGGGGATAAAATTACGGCTTGGGCTAGTAAGGCCGGTGCCTGGGCAGGGGACAGTTCAGCTAATCTAACTAGGGATAGTGCGAGGGCGTGAAAGGCTGGGTCAGGAGGTGGATGAAGTGGTGACGTAGCAGGTGAACCGGTTAGCTCTTCCAAGTCTCTAGGGAGGTCAGGCTGGGTTCTGGCTGCCCTCAGCCTGGGCGCTGGGACGGGCACGGAAGGTGGCTGGACACCAGTCACCCCCACCTGAGAAACAGAAGCAGGTGTGGAGGTAGACCGGGTCGCAGCTGCCCTCCTCCTGGGAGCTGGCACTGGTGTGGGCGTGGACTGGGCCCCCATGCTGGTGGGAAATGGCTGAATAATGGGTGTGGAAATAGTGACGGTGTGTGTGTTACTGGCAGGTTTATTGGAGAATGTTCGGGTTTTTCTGCCACCACTATTTACAGTCTTTGGAGAAGAGCAGAAAAACTCTTCCCAGTCCACGTCCTCGTCTAGGAGGGAGACTCCCCATGAATCAGAAGTGGGTCTATGGTGCGTTTCAAGTGAGTAATCAGATGGTGAGTGCGAAAAACAGTCACTGGAGCTCACCATCGGGAGTGGCTGAAAGTAGTCCGTTTTATGGCGGCGTGTGCGCCGCTTTCTTCGGGAAGAGACAGCAGGCGGGGTACACAGCCGAGCCTCTGGCACGGGAGCCTCCATTGAGCCGAGGTGGTAGGCAGAGCCGCTGTGCCATGGCGAGGTTGAGGGTCCGGTGAGTAAAACGGCTGGCGGGCGAGCGAGGAGCGGAGCAGCGGGAGAGCGAGCGGCCGAAGCTTGGCCTGCGACGCCCACTCTCCGCGGCGAACGCTCCGATGCAGGTGAGGCAGCAGGTGGAGGACCGCGGCGTCTCCGAGGCCCGCCCAGAGCCAGACGAGTCCCCTCAAAGACGTGCTCCCTCTCTGAGAAGAGCCGCTGTTTCCACCTGAGCTTCTCCGCCCAAATGGAGAGCGCTGCTCGTAAAGGTCCGAGTCCGCTGGGTCAAAAGCGTGTCTTCTTGGCACGGGTCGTGTCATTCTGTCAGAGGTTGTGTGTGGAGGCGTGGAAGAGATGACCCAAACGCTGGACTCACGGTGCAGAAATGAAGAGGATTTATTGGAGGGTGAATGAACAAAACAGGAACAATGGAGTGACTGGCTGGCTGAAAGACTGGAAGAATGGCTGGCTGACTAACTGAACATACAGACGGAGGGACGACATGAACATCAACATCAATGACACGACAGAGAACTGGTGAAACCGAGGAACTTAAATACACAGGTTGAATGATGACAATGATTGGAAACAGGTGAGTACAGGGCTGAACATAATCTGACTAATGACACGGGAGACAAGCTGACACGGGAAAAAACAGGAAGTGAGAACATTAATGTGGCGAACTAAACTGAACATGAACAAACTGAAATCACTGGGTCAACGACCCAGGAACCCTGACAGCTTTGTCTCTTCGCCATTACTGTCACCCAATTTGCAGATGATATTGCTTGCAGCCGCTGCGATGCTTTCGACCAAAACAGGCGCAGCTTGATGACACCATCAACATGCGCTATTGCGGCATAGTCAAAAGCTGTGTCCAAATTCATGGACAAATGCCTCCTGAGGACGCATTTGTAGACCGATTATGTCACAGTGACGCGCCGAAGGCTGGTCAAATTCGTAGACTCCTCCGAATGCAGCCGACACATGCGTCCTCCTTTTCCCCAAATTTGAAGGATGGGTCGGGTGTGTCCTTCGTGGCCCACCATATCCCAGAATTCATAGCACGGCCCAGCCAAACTCCAGTTTCCAGCAATAGCGGCCGCTACTAAGTTTTAAAATTACTCTTACTAGTCTTTCTGGGTCACAAAATAAACCTTTAACGTATTTTCAGGCGAGATAGTGGGTGTGTAAACTTCAAATATCTGCTCGGTTTATCAAGATATCGCATATTTGCAGAAGTGCTTCGACGTTTTCTGAGACATCTGTTACCCACCAGCTCGATAGCTAGCCAAGAGCTCGAGGGTCACTGAAGCCGCCGGGAACGGCACAACTCCCGGCACATCATTTTCAGATCACTGCGGACTTTTGCTACTCAGGTTAAACGTAATAAGTCACTTAGATAACCTAAAAATGTTATTGTTTGTCTTTTTTTCAGTGTTTTATTTGTTCGTGAGTAAATCAGTTTTGCTGAGATTAAAGTTATTAGATTAGATAAAATAAAACTTTATTAATCCCACGGGTGGGTTCTTCCTTGGATTTTACACAGCTGAATAAACGTCAAAAAGAAAACTGATTAAACAGAAGGGTGAGATGGTCGAGAATTTACGCCAGTGTCCTGTTATATTTTAGATAGCAAGGAACAGACGGCCAACTTTATTAAACTCCACCGAGACAGCAGTGACGCTAATCAGAAGGCTAGACCGTCTAATTTCCCCAGCCATTTACTTCCGGCCTACCCGACCTTCTGAGGACCCGGTCCACGTAGACCGCGAAGGCCGGGTCCTCAGGAGGATGCAGCCCATGAATTTGGACACAGCTAATATTTCTACCGTTGGCCAAATTCATATTGCTTCTACCGTATACCGTTTATACTGCCCACCCCTAATACAGACACACGAAGTTTGAGTTTGATATAAATATAATACTGTCCTTAATGACTGGATCAGGCATAACTTCTTAGTAGTGATACTAAATGTCACTACATCTAAATGGTCATCTATATAATCAAGTCCATACTATCTTGTACAGAGTAGCTAATTTATGTGTGTGCGAGACAGTGAGAACGTGACTTCGAATAATCTTGTAGCAGTTGTTTTTGTAAAAGTCGTCACTGAGCGATTGGGACAGGCAGCTGTCATAAACTCTGGGCAGAAGTGAATCAAACAAATCCTATATGACTGAATATACTTCCAAGCAAAGGGAAGTGACTGTCATTTATTGGACACTGTTAAACACTTTAAATGCTTCTCAGCTATGTGCACAAGCCCTGCATTAAATTAATCAATATGCGCAGTGTGACTGTAACATGCAGCATGAGTCACACATTGAAATGCACTAGCTTCACAGTGAATTAGGGGCATCATTTAATACACAAGAAAAGGCCTATATAGACAGACAGACGGAGGTGGATTAAAATGGTAAAACAGTGCTGTATCGTTTTCAAACATGTTACCATACAATAAGAAGAAAACTGCTATTTCTTTACTGTTTTCATATTTTTCTTTGAAATTATAATTGTTACATTTAAAAAGATTGTAGTAATCATATATTTCTATATTTATTAGTAATAATTTACAACATTTATATGATGGTAATGCAAAATTGTATCGTATCCGAAAGAGTCGGAAATCCCATCACTACTGTAGAGCACAAGAAGTCACGTGATTATGGAGCACAAATTAATGCAAAAACTTACACCGGGACCTTACAAAGGCTTGCTTCAAACTGCCAGCGTGTTGTTCCAATTTATAAACCGTCCAAAAAATGATTACAGTAGCATTTACATTTCAGTGTTACTCAGTGTCACAGATCTGTCCCAACCCTAAGTAGTTAAGTCAGATTAGACAGAAACACACAAATCTTCTTTTACAAAAACAAGAATCTCTTGAGTTTAAACAAACCTCTGAACAGAAAAAAAAACATTTTATTACAGGTAAAGAA
This sequence comes from Rhamphochromis longiceps, assembly GCF_057381845.1. NCBI lineage: Eukaryota > Metazoa > Chordata > Actinopteri > Cichliformes > Cichlidae > Rhamphochromis > Rhamphochromis longiceps. The sequence goes on from NC_140566.1 coordinate 6,635,427, forward strand.
TTTACTCTTGTTTGTCACTGGTGGCCATATTTTATTCTCTTCATCCAAGTGAGTATGAGAACAAACACACCCATCAATGACAAACCATTTCTGTGCAGCCAATCAGAAAAGACACTTCTGGCCAGTGGTCTTTAATGGGGCATTTTAAGTTATGCTTTATGTCAACAACTGCTGGTCATATTTCAATAATCATGTTTCATTCCATATAATCTTCAGCTTCTCATTCTGCTACTTTCACATGTTAGCTGATAACTGATTTTTGCAATATATAATTCTTAATAAGTTTTAGACATTTAAAGCATTTCAGGCGAAGCGGACAAAAGTCTTTCAGCATTCATGCTGCATTGAAACTGTATTTACAAGAAATACCATCACTGGATTCAGGCCAACCAACAGTAGGGGAGCTGGGGGCGGTAAGGATAGAGCTAAAATTTGAATTTGTTTTTTAACAGATTTGACACTGCAGTGAATGCTCATACCCCTACAACCTCACCTGGTATCAGTCTGAAATCCAGAGCCACACCGCTGTGTCTCCCTCTCTCTTCATATAGCACTGTTGCCTCTGGTGAGTCCTGACATCCCTCCCCCACCCATCATTTTCACTCAAGACCAGGTTCAGAGGTAAATGAGAAGACTTCACTCAGGCAAGTCTGCTGGACCAGACGGAGTGAGTCCCTGCATCCTCAAGGCCTGTGCCCTTCCACTTTGTGAACTCTTTCATAAGCTGTTAATGTGGAGTCTGAGTCTGCAGAGGGTTCCAGTGCTATGGAAGACATCATGGCTTTTCCCTGTACCAAAGACACCACGTCTCAGTGGCTCCCAGGATTACAGGCCTGTGGCACTGACTTCCCATATCATAAAGACCCTGGAATGACTTATCCTGGACCAGCTCTGACTCATAGTCAGACCACATCAGGATCATCTTCAATTTGCTTACCTTTGCCTGATATTTATATTTATCCTCCTGTAACTTTACTGTATAAAGAGCTAAAACCTCAAAAGTTTCAGGAATAGTTATTCATTATAAGAAGTGTTTGTGAACCAAAAATTAAGAATGTGGGATACTGTTTGTCTGTGATTTGTCCAAGTAGACAAGCAAGAGTAGAAAAGTGCTAAATAAGAATCAGTCCATTTACCATTTACCATTTGGTAACCAAGGATAAAGTGTTTTGAGTGCCTAAATACAGTAGAGAATTGCTATATAAGTATAGGTGGATTTACCAGTCTAATGATGTAGTGATAATGTGGCGGACCACCAGGTGGCTCCACTCACACCCAAGTTGAAGGGAAGTGTTGGGGTGGAGATTTTGGCGCTCACTATATGTGACGTTCTGAGAGTCAGTTAATAAAGTTGGAGTGAGACACTGAGACTTCTCCTGTCGTTATTACATACCTCCACATTGGTGACCCCTGTAGCGAACATGCTAAGGCTCGACGACGAAGCCAGCTCCGGCCTGGAAGCATTGGCTGCCGCCGGACTTTCACCTCCGCCGATGGCTGCGTTTGCTGTGGCGCTTAAATTGCCGGATTTTTGGCTTCACGATCCTCCTTCATGGTTCGTGCACGTAGAAGCTCAGTTTGCTCTTCGTGGAGTTTCAGCCGACGATACTAAATACCACCATGTGGTGGCCTCACTTGACCCGCTGTCAACCTGCCGCGTGATGACTCTCCTCCGGGACCCCCCAGCCCAAGGCAAGTATGCCGCCCTCAAGGCGCTGCTGCTGCGGCGTTACTCCCTCTCTGATGCTGAGCGGGCCGAGAAACTCCTTTCCCTCGCAGGCCTGGGCGACGGCACCGCTCTCGAGCTCATGGAGAGCATGCTGTCCTTGCTGGGGGCGGATGACGGAGGATTTCTCTTCACCCACCTCTTTCTCCGACAGCTGCCAGCTCCAGTGCGCGCTGGCCTTGCCAACTCCCCGCTATTGGCCACGAAGGATTACCGCTCCCTTGCAGAAGAGGCGGATCGCATCCTCCTGGCTACCAGGACTTTCGGCGTCCAGGCGATTGTTCAGGACTCACCAGCGTTTTCCCCCGCCCCCTCACCGATGCTCCAGGGGCCCTCCGACTCGTCCACGGTGGCCGGAATCGCTGCACGGCGGCACCGCGGAAAGGGGCTTTGTTTTTATCACCAGCGTTTTGGAGCGAAGGCACGGCGCTGTCTCCTGCCTTGCAGTTTCCAGACCCAGGGAAACGGGCATGTCAGCGCTCTGTAGCAGCCGCGACCGCTGGCAACAAGGAAAGGCTGCTTTTCTTAGAGGACTCACGCTCGGGGAGGCGTTTCCTGGTGGACTCCGGCTCACAGAAGAGCCTTCTTCCCCCGGCTGGCTCGGACAGGCTAGCTGAGGGCTGCGGGCCATTGCTAACAGCGGCTAATGGCTCTCCCATCAAAACCTTCGGTGAAAGGTTGGTGACTGTTTGCTTTCACGACCGTGACTTTCAGTTGAACTTTGTTGTTGCTGCTAGCTCTGTGCCTATAATAGGCGCTGATTTTCTTTGTGCTCACAGACTGCTGGTTGATGTTGCTAACAGACGTTTAATTGATGCTGTGTCATTTTCCTCATTACCCTGTTTGACTCGGGGTGCTCAGCCCGTGGTGCATGCTAACTCAGTAGATTCGGGTGACGTTTTTCAGTGTTTGCTTTCTGAGTTTCCCTCACTCTCTGTCCCCACTTTCTCGAGCACGGTGACGAAGCATGGGGTGGAGCATTACAAAACTACAGTAGGGCCCCCGGTGTTTGCGCGCGCGCCGCCTCGACCCTGCCAAACTGGCTGTCGCTCGGGAAGAATTTGCCACCATGTCTGGGCATCGTGCAGCGTTCGAACAGTGCCTGGGCTTCTCCGTTACACATGGTGCCTAAATCTGATGGTCGGTGGCGACCTTGTGGGGATTTCCGCCGTCTTAATAATGTCACAGAGAACGATCGTTATCCCATTCCCCACATCCAAGATTTTTCCGCCCATCTTGCGGGGACCTCGGTTTTTTCGAAGATCGATTTGGTACGGGGATATCACCAGGTTCCTGTGCGCGCAGAGGATGTCCCCAAAACCGCCGTAATTACACCTTTCGGCCTTTTCGAGTTTCTGCGCATGCCGTTTGGCCTGAAAGGTGCCGCCCAAACCTTCCAGCGGTTGATGGACTCGGTCTTGCGCGGGCTGCCCTTTGTTTTTGTATATCTTGATGATATACTGGTGGCCAGCAGCTCGAAGGAGCAGCACATGTTCCATCTGCGTCAGGTTTTTCAGCGTTTGGCGGAGCATGGACTGATTATTAATCCGTCTAAATGCCAGTTTGGGTTGCCCGTTCTCGATTTTCTTGGGCACCGTATTTCCGCCAAGGGCGTGGTTCCGTTGCCTGACAAAGTCCGAGCTGTTTCGGAATTTCCGCGTCCCACGAATGTTAAGGGACTGCAGGAATTTTTGGGGATGGTGAATTTTTACAACCGTTTTCTCCCCAGAGCGGCACATCTGCTGAAGCCCCTTTATGGGGCGTTAAAAGGTAAGAAAGCTAATGACTCCGTTGACTGGTTTCCGGAAAGCATCCAAGCGTTTTCTGATGCTAAGTCAGCGTTAGCTAATGCTGCCCTTCTGGCCCACCCATCCCCCTCAGCGCAGATTGCGTTGACCACCGATGCGTCGGACATAGCAGTGGGTGCGGTGCTGGAGCAGCGAATCTCGGGTGTCTGGCAACCGCTCGCCTTTTTCAGCCATACGCTACGTGACAGCGAACGCAATTACAGCGTTTTTGACAGGGAGCTACTGGCGCTCCACCTGGCGACTCGTCATTTCCGGTTTTTTCTCGAGGGTCGTCACTTTACCGCATACGTGGACCACAAACCCTTGACGTTTGCCATGTCCAAGGTTTCTGATCCATGGAGTGCACGCCAGCAGCGCCAGTTGGCAGCCATTTCTGAGTTTACCACGGACATTCGGCACGTGGCTGGTAAATCCAATCATGTGACTGATTGTTTGTCCCGTGCGCTGGTTTCTCCCGTCTTTCTCGGCATAGACTACTCCACCATGGCTGCCGATCAGAGCGGTGACCCGGACATCCTCGCGCTTAAATCCACCCAGACGGGCCTCATACTAGAGGACAGACCCGTGCAGGACGGTGGTCCCCTCCTCGTCTGTGACATTTCCACCGGCCGCCCTCGCCCAGTGGTTCCCGCTTCCTGCCGTCGTCAAGTTTTTGACTCGGTACATGCTCTCTCTCATCCAGTGGTCCGGGCCTCTGTTAAACTGGTCAGCTCTAAATGTGTTTGGCCAGGCCTTCGCAAATCTGTTAAGGAATGGGCGTCGGCGTGCATTCCCTGCCAGCGTGCGAAGGTTCATAAACACACCAAGGCGCCCCTGGAGCCATTCTTCATACCCGGCAAACGTTTCGATCATGTGCATGTCGATCTGGTGGGTCCTCTGCCGCAGTCACAAGGTTTTACGCACCTTTTGACTGTTGTTGACCGGACCACCAGGTGGCCGGAGGCGGTCCCCCTGGCGTCCACTACCGCAGCAGTGGTGGCCAAGGCGTTTTTGTCAAGCTGGGTCTCGCGTTTCGGCCCACCCGCGGACATTACGTCAGACAGAGGCCCCCAGTTCATTTCCGAGCTTTGGTCGGCCATGGCTGATGGACTGGGGGCTAAAGTCCACCGCACAACCGCATACAACCCGCAAGCTAATGGGATGTGTGAACGGTTCCACCGGTCGCTTAAGGCTGCTTTTCGCGCCTCCTTAAAGGATGGCAATTGGGTTGACCGCCTCCCGTGGGTTTTGCTTGGGCTGCGCTCTGCGGTTAAGGAGGATCTCGGCGCTTCCCCAGCTGAGCTAGTGTTTGGTCAGCCCCTCCGCGTGCCTGGAGAATTCTTGCCCGAAAATCCTCCTCCCTGCTTCGATCTCTCAACCCGCTTTTGCACTCGCTTCGGGTTCCTGGTCCGGTGCACCATTGCGTGCCTGACACCTTTGTTCCAAAGACTTTAGAGACTGCTAAGTTTGTTTTTGTCAGGCACGATGCCCACAGGACACCGCTGCGGCCGCTGTATGACGGCCCATTCAGGGTTATCGAACCGGGCCAGAAACATTTTGTTTTGGATTTTGGGGGTCGAAGGGAGACTGTGTGTGTTGACAGACTTAAACCTGCACATGTTCTTCCGGACAGTAATGTAGTGCCGGCCCAGGCCCCTCGCCGTGGCCGCCCTCCTTCGATGGGGTTGACAGACTCTGGTTTTCCCCCCAGGACTAACCCCGGACCACCGGCGTTTGAGCCTCCTCCTGCCTTTCCTGCTCGCCTTCACCAGCCTCGTTCACAGGATGGACCTTCCTCTGCCTGTTCTCTCCTTCCCAGGTTCAGTCGTTCGGGTCGTTTGCTTAGACCCAGGGTCCTGGACTGAATAGAGACCTAACTGTGTGTTCGGGGGGGGTATGTGTGGCGGACCACCAGGTGGCTCCACTCACACCCAAGTTGAAGGGAAGTGTTGGGGTGGAGATTTTGGCGCTCACTATATGTGAAGTTCTGAGAGTCAGTTAATAAAGTTGGAGTGAGACACTGAGACTTCTCCTGTCGTTATTACATACCTCCACAATAACACCCACCCTAATGTGTGGTACTGCTCTGGTATCACAAAATACAGATACTTTGTTAGATCTTTTTCTTCTGAAGCATAAATCAAGCGCTGACAGACTGACCAAAGTGGCAGCAAGTAGCAATGAGTGAGTGTGTCATTACAATCAGCACCATCGTGTCCAGTCCTTGATTAACTAACTTAATTTGAGTTGGCTTGAATTGACAAAATACTCATTTGAATAACTAATACAATGATTACTTTTAGTACTTTTATAACAATGTGACATGCTTATCTGAAAAGAAAGTCACAGCCTAAAATATATCAGCAACTGTCACCGATGTTATTGCACACATTATGAGAGTCACAGAAAAGTAGATTATTCAAGACCTTGTAGGAGAAGAATGATTTTAAAATTGATTCTGGAATTAACAGGGAGCCAGTGAAGGGAAGCCAGTGTAGGAGAAACATGCTCTTTCTTTCTAGTAATGGAGATGTCAAATCTGGTTTTAATAAAACAGACTGAGAAACCAGTTGGTTGACCAAATGTGCAAAGTTGAACGAGCTATTTTGATCACCTTCATTTTTAATTCATATTTTTATTACACTTATAGATATTTACAGTTAACAATGTTATACAGCATTCAACCCTTTCACCTGTGCTTGTATTTCTGTAACAGTCACCACACGCCACAGGTATAAAAACAGATACGTGACGTTGAGCCTGACATGTATAGAAAATAAAGAAAGGGGAAATTCCCTTTACGGTATTCTATTCCATTCCAAACCACAGCCATATAATCATTTTAACCTTCATAGGAGTCTATGATTTTACAGAGGCCCTGACCCACTTCCCTGACGATTTCTAAAGAAGACTATGAATATTTCCTCAAATGCAATTTCTGTCTCATACAGTCAAGCTGGAATGATTGGTTACATTTGAAAACTGCCCCACACCTACTGAAACCCTTTGATACAGACCCTGTAAGAAGTGTTTTTGTCCAAATGCCAGAGCCAGCATACCCCTGAGGAAATAGATGATACATATGCGTTGTTCGCCGTTGAATCCATTACTGTGTGCTGTTGGTTCTACATGTGGACCCAGGAACAATGCATGCCTTGTGCCAGGAAACAGTGTTTTGTTCCTCACAGTACTTCATTGAGATTACATGAATCTGAGAAACTTTTTTAAGAACAATGAATGACAACAATTAGAATAAGAAATCACTGGACTGCATTTAAAAGGACAACTTACAATGCTGTATTTTCTGTATTTGAATTATGGAATCTTTCACCCAGACCACTGCTTATGAAAGTGGGAAAAGATGTGTTTTCATAGTTTATTTGTGATGTGTGTGCCTCTGGACTGACAGGGGTGGAGGGTGAAGCTTGCTGCTGATAAGCACTTATGCTTTTCTCTATCTGTGGCACTGCAGTCACTACACTAGAGTTTTATGTGGCTTGCTATAAAAACTGAAAAGTAATAGCAGTGGTGCCCTAGATTTAAGATTTAAGCTAAGACCTAGAGATGCAGAAAACATTTAGCTGAACCTTTTGTTTTGCCTGTAAATGACATACAAGAGGTTAATTAAAAGGAAGGAAAAACCACAAAACGGGAGGCATAGCTTGAGCAGCATGTTAGCCAAGCAGCAGCTCTGGCTTATCTTAACGCCTTCTGTTTTGTATATATGTGTGTGCATGTACATTTACATATATGTGAATGTATTAAATAAAAATGAAGTTATTACAAGGCAAAAAAAAAGAAGCCTGCTGTGTTATATGTAATGTTTTATGTCATGTTTTTCCACTTGTGACTCTGTAGGAGGGTTAGGATTTGTGCTATATTTGTGTAATCTTCAAAACCTGAGGATTAAAGCCTTCAGGTGAGAAAGACACTGTCATGGAACACGGAACAAGTGCTTCACCTATAACCAACTTGACTGCTCTTCCTTGAGTGTTAGCAGGATCTTGGCTGCTGGGAATGAAGGTATATGGATTTGTACATGTCAAAGAAAAGCTAAATACACTCAAGATATTATGCGAGAGCGAGTAGGTGCACAGGGGAAGTAAAACTGACTTGGCAGCACTGCATAAAATAGTTGCTGGCAGCGTTACAAATAAATTGTATTTAGCAGTGTGAAAAATCTCGTTGAAGCATGTAAAGAGAGTGCTCTATACCCTTGATCTCACTTGAAATGTGCCCAAATTCTCCTTGATGGAACTGATGGAAAATACACGATTGAAATTGCGTTGAGCATATATCCTCCTACACTCACAGCTCTGCGAACAACATTCTTGTTGTTTGCAAAGCTTGAGAAAAATTACTTTCCCTGATATTCCCAACTTTTTCTTGTCAATCAATTAAGATACTACAAGCAAAGCAAGTAAAAAGAAGAAAAAAATCATCACAAATTCTAAAAGTCTGCCTAAACCTAATATTCAAATGAAGTTTATGCAGGCATGTGAGCTTGATCTGGCCAAGAGGAACTCATCATTGAGAAAAGTCTGACAGCTGTGTGGTGAGAGCTTTTCTCTGAAAGTCTCACACTAAAAATAAATCTGAACCCAGTACCTGAGATGTAGATTTGTTTGGAATAATTAAAAAAACAAAAAACAAAACTACTTGTCAGACAGATTGGAGTCAGCTCAAAGTCCTATAATAAGAAACTGCAGTACTGCAGTGTTTGCATAGCACGGGGATAGTGTGACATTGTGCATGCCCCCAACCCCAAAATGGATAGAAGGCTGCATAGTGTGAAACAATTGATTGATTGTCTCAGAAAATGACTGTATTCGTATGGTTAGTGGCACTATTTACTATAAAACCGAAATACATGGCCTGATCTGTCATTTCATTATACTTTTAATCAAAGATTAGACTGTAAATGTACAGTTTTGTTTTTCAATTATTAATCCACTATTGAAATTGTAGATTTAAGATAGAGAATTACTATGGAAAGGTGGCCCATCTTCAGGTGATAACTAATGAAAATGACAGTAGTAATATTTTGTGACACCATTAAACATCATGTGAGCTCATGTGTCTGTGAAGCTGGTGATGGTAACATTTACATTTGTGCTGATGGTCTATAAGTTAGTATTTCTGCAACAGCTACCAGTACCCTGCTGGTGGAAGATTGATTTTTCCATTCCACACTGATGTACAGTGCAGATTGCTATGGAAAGGCTTACTTTTCTATTTTTACTGTTAAAATTGCTTTTGTATTTTATATATTTATTTATATTGCAGTATTGGGGGATGTCTGTAACTGGACTAGACCTTCTTCTAAGGATATTCTGCTTGCTGTGTGCGTTTAAGAAATTATTGTTCATAAATTTTTTTCTCAACACATTTGTGCATATCATCATGGTTACCAGCAGTTAGTGGTGCAACGAATCACTGTTGATCCATAATTCGAACCGATCCTACTCCACGATTTTGCACGCACGTGATCTGAAGATTCGAAAAAGAAGAAAAAAAGTATGTGTATGCGTGGTCAGCGCTATCGGTCCAGGTGGAGGAGCAGAGGAGTTTGCGGCGTTTAAGCAGCCATTTGCTGCCCAATCCATCCGGGCTAAAGCTATTACAAAAGCTATTGGGGTGTTTAGCTGCAGACGTGAGGCCGTATTTCATTGTGTAAAACAAGGGGTTTAAACTATGATGAACGTGCTTGAGTCACGCTATGATATCCCGTTGCGCGTCCACTTCAGTGACAAGATCGTTCCAAGCATGTATGACCAGGAAAAGTCTAAAGTTATGCCTGAACTGTCCCAGGCATCTTCTGTTGACCTAACTACAAATGGGTGGACCTCCAGGGCAATGGAAAGCTTCCTGACCGTGACCGCTCATTATATCACAGCGGAGTGGTAGATACAAAGCCCTGTACTGCCCTATATTGCACCTTAATTTGTGTTTATATAATTGCATGGAATGAGTCTTGAGTTGAATGTTTTTAAATAGGCAAAAAATACCTAAATAAGTAAATGGCGAGTAAAAACTTTGTCTTTTTGTCTTGTTTTGCTGATCCGAAAGTTGATCCGATCCATGACTTAAAACTGTGATCCAATCCGAACCGTGATATTTTGGATCTGTGGCACCACTACCAACAGTCTAAGGAGCTCTCCCAATAGGGCTTAAAAATATGGGACTCTCCACCAATTGTGCTAAGAACTGAAGAAGCTTCTTGGATGAGAGGTGAAACAACGTCTTCAAGAAACTTAAGTCAGGATGCTTTTCTTTCCAAGCTCCTTAGGCTACAATGACCTGGATGACTAAGAACAGAACATGATTACTAGCAGCTGTAGCTGTTGATTGTTCTTTGGGCTTTTTTAGCAAGTAGCTCCATTCATCCTTCACGCTTTTCCTTAGCAGCGTCAAAGATGCTGCGTAATAGAGAGCGATCCAAATATCGATTGCATCTATACCAAGTCGGCATCGGTATCGGATTGATACTAGCCTGTTTCAATTCAATTCAATTTTATTTATATTGCACCAAATCACGCTTCTTAATTCAGATAAAACTGAGGTTATTGTACTCGGCCCTGAAAATCTTAGAAATATGGTATCTAACCAGATTCGTACTCTGGATGGCATTACCTTGGCCTCCAGTAATGCTGTGAGGAACCTTGGAGTCATTTTTGACCAGGACATGTCCTTCAACGCACATATTAAACAAATATGTAAGACTGCTTTCTTCCATTTGCGCAACATCTCTAAAATTAGAAATATCCTGTCCCAGAGTGACGCTGAAAAACTAGTTCATGCATTTATTACTTCTAGGCTGGACTACTGTAATTCATTATTATCAGGATGTCCAAAAAACTCACTGAAAAGCCTTCAGCTAATCCAAAATGCTGCAGCAAGAGTACTGACAGGGACTAGAAAGAGAGAGCATATCTCTCCTGTTTTGGCTTCCCTTCATTGGCTTCCTGTTAAATCCAGAATTGAATTCAAAATCCTGCTCCTCACATACAAGGTCTTAAATAATCAGGCCCCATCTTATCTTAATGACCTTGTAGTACCATATCACCCTATTAGAGCACTTCGCTCTCGCACTGGAGGCCTACTTGTTGTTCCTAGAGTATTTAAAAGTAGAATGGGAGGCAGAGCCGTCAGTTTTCAGGCCCCTCTTCTGTGGAACCAGCTTCCAGTTTGGATTCAGGAGACAGACACTATCTCTACTTTCAAGATTAGGCTTAAAACTTTCCCTTTTGCTAAAGCATATAGTCAGGGCTGGACCAGGTGACCCTGAATCCTCCCTTAGTTATGCTGCAATAGACGTAGGCTGCCGGGGGATTCCCATGATGCATTGAGTTTTTCCTTTCCAGTCACCTTTCTCACTCACTATGTATTAACAGACCTCTCTGCATTGAATCATATCTGTTATTAACTTCTGTCTCTCTTCCACAGCATGTCTTTTATCCTGTCTTCCTTCTCTCACCCCAACCGGTCGCAGCAGATGGCCGCCCCTCCCTGAGCCTGGTTCTGCCGGAGGTTTCTTCCTGTTAAAAGGGAGTTTTTCCTTCCCACTGTCGCCAAAGTGCTTGCTCATAGGGGGTTATATGATTGTTGGGTTTTTCTCTGTATCTATGATATAGATACAGAGGCGACTTTTGTTGTGATTTGGCGCTATATAAATAAAATTGAATTGAATCGAATCGATACCAAAATATGCAGTATCACACACCACTATTACTATTTACTAGCTTAAATTATGAAAAACTGTATATATATATATATATATATGTGTGGTGGGGCGTGGTCGGCGGTGCCGTGCGGACGCACCTGCACGGCATCCGCAATCACGCCCGCCGTGTTAAAACACGGGGACTCGGGGGTTGTTGTGGTTGGTGGTGTGATGTGTATTGAATAAAGATGGCTCTGGACGGTGCTCCGTGGTCCCGCCGTGCCTTATTCACGCCACATTGGTGCCGAAACCCAGGAGGCGGCATGGCGGGTACTTACCGGAGCCAGGGAAGGGAAGAGCTGGCCGAGATGGTGGCCGAAATAGCGGCCACTCAGCGGAAGCAGGCGGCGGAGGTGTGTCGCCAACAGGAAGAGCTGCGGAAGTAGAGCGAACGCCACCTGGGGAAGATGGCAGAGCTGGCAGCGCTGCTCCAGGCCTGGGCGATCTCGACGCCGCCACCCCCACCGGGGTATACTGACTGTGGGAAAGCGGTGGAGGAGCTGTGTGGGGCACCTCGGCAGCCGGAGGTGGTGGACGAGTCACGCGGAGGTCCGAGCCTGCCGGAGGAGGAGGAACAGCCGGGTGAAACAGCCGGGTGAAGGGCTGCTCCTGCTGGGAGCGGTGGAGGAGCCGCTCCAATCGGAGGCGGAGGACAAGGCGGGCAGGGGTCTACACCTGCCAGAGGAAGAGGAGCCGCTCCACCCGGAGGTGGTGGACGAGTCACACGGGGGTCCGAGCCTGCCGGAGGAGGAACAGCCGGGTGAAGGGCTGCTCCTGCCGGGAGCGGTGGAGGAGCCGCTCCAATCGGAGGCGGAGGACGAGGCGGGCGAGGGTCTACACCTGCCGGAGGAAGAGGAGCCGCTCCACCCAGAGGTGGACGAGGGGCTGTGCCTGCCGGAAGCGGAGGCGCAGCGCGGGGAGCCGCTCCAAACGGGAGTGGCGGAGGCGGTGGTGGAGCAGCCGTGCGAGGGGACCGAGGTCCCTGGTCCAGGGCAGCCTGCGCAGCTGGAGGTGGAGGCAGAGGAGCGGGACAGCCCCGCTAAGCCGGGGGTCGGTGGGCTGGCCAGTCCAGCCTCGCTGCCACCAGACGATTCGGCGCGCCTGACGTCTGCCCAGCCGCCTGTGTGCAGGAGCTCACGGCCATGCCTGTGGGGCCGTGCCCGCTCGCTACGCGGCCGACCTCCGGACCAGCTCCGCCGTCGCCGCTGGATGCACGGGCGGCCACCAGAATGGACGCTCCCCCGTCGCTGGGCCGAGTCTCGCCCCAGTTCGCGGGGAGTAGGTTCGGCCAGATCGCTCCCCGGCCTCAATCGGGCGATGGGGGTATGTAGTGGGGCGTGGTCGGCGGTGCCGTGCGGACGCACCTGCACGGCATCCGCAATCACGCCCGCCGTGTTAAAACACGGGGACTCGGGGGTTGTTGTAGTTGGTGGTGTGATGTGTATTGAATAAAGATGGCTCTGAACGGTGCTCCGTGGTCCCGCCGTGCCTTATTCACGCCACAATATGATATTGGTATTCTACAGGTCAGTTTTAGGCACCAAATTCTATATTTCAGCAACCCACATAAGTCCTTAAGTTTTGTAAGTGAAGTCGTGTAATCTTAATGGCAAATGGTAAAGGGACTGGTTCTTGTATAGCGCTTTCCTACTCTATCTGAGCATTTACACAACTTGCCTCATTCATCCATTCACACCAGCACCTTTTTCTATGCTATTTCTTGGTGTCATGTAGACTGGAGTAGATGGGGGAACCACCCACTTTCCAGTGAGTAGGTGACTACATTGCATTTGAGGTGCCCTGTAAAGTCATATTATGTGCTTAAAAGCTACAAGAGACTTTTATGTGACTCAAACACATTTTTAAATGTTTTTTTTAATTACATTTGGTGTAAAATCTAGAGCAAATCTAGAGTTGTCAAACTGTGGTACATGCACCAATAGTGGTACTTGGGCTCTCTCTGGTCATATGCGTGAAATCTCCATTTTTTTTAAAGATAACAATAAATAATATACTAAATAATACACCATTGTGGAGGTATGCAAAGACGACAAGAGAGCTCCTGAGGCTCTTCTGGGAGCTGGAGTCAACCAGAAAACATCTCCCCAAGCGTGAGTCTTCTATGAAGAGCAACCCTTCCTTATCGCCAGTGCTTGAGTGCTGGCGGGCTTGTTTCCCTGGGGCTTAATACGGCAAAGGAGGCACGGCGCTGTCACGCTGATGGTAAAAACACAGCCCTTTTCCGTAGTGCCGCGATCCCAGCCACCATCTAATATATTAATGCAATACAGTTGTTATTATTATCGCTCGTCACATCCTGTTTATGAGAGTTAAAATAAATAACATTCACATACGTCTGTGAAGGTTCTCAGTCATCCAGGTCATCGTAGTCAAAGGAGCTTGCAAAGAAAAGCGTCTGTGAGTTCATTGTGAAACTCACCCGAAACTCTGGCTGATTGGGAGCCACACCCAGTTTCACACCTTGGCTCAGGCGATTAGAGGATCATCAGGGGGTCTTTTTGTCCCTCTGTGGGGGGATACTCCCACTAGGTTTATATCTCCACCATTTTGACCTTAGAACTGAAGAAGCTTCTCGGATGAGAGGTGAAACGTCTTCAAGTAACTTAAAGAAGTCCAGACGCTTTTCTTTGCAAGCTCCTTTGACAACATTCATATACGAAATAAAATTGTCTAGTATAAACTGTATGTGGTGTTAAATAGGCCTATACTCCTGTACTTTAATGTTGGTCATAAGGGTGGTACTTCAAGAGCCATATATTCTATGAGGTGGTACTCATTGTGAAAAGTTTGAGAACCACTGATCTAGAGGCAAGAAGAGATGTCAGTTACTGTTTGCGTTTTTTATGACTCCCAAAATGTCTCTTCAAGCTTGTCTTTCAGTTTCATCAGCAGGAGCTGACAGCTTGGTTGGTTTGGTATGGTTACCCTAATTCATTAATTTATTGATCTATATGCTGTGATATGTATGCCTTGCGGCTGTCAAAGAACAGTTTCATGACATAAACGAAACTGCTTTGAGAAAACACAACAGTCTGATTCTAAATGTACTAGATTATAGTGGGGAAAAAAGGACAAAATCTGCCATACCGTGATGCTCTTTGTAATATTCAGGAAGGTTCCTGCAGTTTGTGTCCATGAGCTTGTGTATCATTCAAGGTCAAACTAATTTTACAGTGTCTTGATAAATCAGTTGCTGGTCATGCTTCAGCTATTCCTCCTTCTCTGTCTTCCTACACAGCTGTGCACAATAGAAAATGAGGTGAACTGTGATTTTCATTGAATTCCTTCTCACTGTGCTTTAAACCTCTAAACCATTCATACAGCAGACATCCACTGAAACCACTGTAGCTCATGCAGAAATTATTTCTATTCTACAGGTTAGTTCACTCAAATTTGCCTTGCAAGCAAGTTCTGAATTCACAAGATTATCAAAAGCTCCACAGATAAATGCAGTCATTCAAATGTAGCATGCACAATCTGTTAAATGAAAACTTGTATCCTGGTGATAGATTTTTGGAGCACTCAAGAAATGTATGCATGTATCTTTGGTAAAAAATAAAATAAAAATCCAAATAAGCATTTGTACCACCAGTGAAAACCTATAGCCTACACAGGCTGAAATTTTTTTACAGAAATCAGGATGTTTTAGCAGGTAAATATTTAAAAAGAAAAAGTAGTTCACTGATAGCTCAAAGCTAAATTGCTTTCACCCTCAACTTCTGAGGTTAATAAAAGGAAATGAAAGGTAATATGTAGGAGCTTGCACTAACACAGCTGATCAGAACCTTGGATTCTTGGGTTATTAAAAACTGGGCTTCTCATATGATATAAACAACGTGCTACTCAGCACCACACAAACACATTTAGAGACTAGCTGGTGGTCATAATGAAACATTTAGCAGCTAAACACAAATCTCCTCTTTTGGTAAAAGAAATCAGATCCCCAAATGGCCAAAGCTTTTATATTTATATTCATATTTATTTTTATGAATACATTTACAGCTTATATGATACTGGCAAGCACACATCTGCCAAAAGTCACAATAAAAAAGTCAGTGTGTACAGATATGTACCTCTATCCGACCTGTGCGGTCGGAATGGGTCCAATTTCACTGCATATGCATGTGACAAATAAGGGCTATCTATCTATATACACTTAAAGACTCCAAAGTCATGCCGATATCCAAAAGGGGTGTGATGAAAAAAAGTTGAGAGAGAAGTTTAGACTAAAAAGTCTGAAAATAAATAAGGCAGACAATAAAAAGTCTGATAATGTAGGGAAATCGCTATGACTTATAAAGTATTTGTTTTTTTATTTGTTCTTGAAATAGTGTCAAAAACGTTAGCTAACGTAGCCTAAATCACTATTAGCTAATTGCTAGCTAATTGTGACCTTCTGATCTACTAATCTGCTACTATATTGCGCTTTACCAGCCATGGAGCTGATACACTTTATTATTTTAGTCTGTTAAAAAATTTCAGAATAAAAGGTTATTTTTACAGAAGAGTTCCAGATCCAGGTGACAGCAAGTAAAAATGACGTTAACTTGTCGATGCCCCGCAGGATCAGTTTCTGGCTTTTATTCACATTAACATTTAACTGTTGGGTGATGGCACAAAGACGATACAAATAGAGAGAAGAGGAGAGAGCAGAATGGAGACAGCAAAGAGAGAGAGAGAGCAAAAATGAGTGAAGAAGCAAAGATTGGACATGTAGTCAAATTCATCAAAAATTGTAAAGGTGCAGCTTCTGTTGTACCCACATTCATTGATGATGATTTCAGATAAACTACCAGTCAAATGTTTGGACACACTCTCTCGTTTAATGGTTTTTCTTTATTCTTACTGCTTTCTACATTGTAGATATATACTTTATATATTTGATGTCTTCAGTAAGATATATGGAATTATGTAGCAAAGAAAAAAAATGATAAATAACTCAAAATATGACTTATATTTTAGATTCCTGAAAGTAGCCACCCTTTCCTTTGTTGACAGCACCACAAACCCTTGGCCTTCTTTCAGTGAGGTTCATGGTGTAGTTATGAAATATTCCACTTCACAGGTGTGCCTTGTCGGGGGTTTTTTTTTTCAATTAAGTGACTGAAATAATGATGTCTATGTTTGTCATCTTATCAAGTTCGCCAGTTGCAAGTTGCAAACAGCATATTCCAGTAATATTAATTACTGCTGAGATTATGATTGGGAGCTGAGCTCCCCTAAAAGTTTGAACATAGAGCAGCAACTGATCAGACATATCATTTTGTACAGCTATATAAAATACTACTGATATTGATTTAGACTCTTTCTTTCCAACTGATCCTTCGGATTTAACTTCGGGAATTTGCTAAATATGTCAATCCTAAATATGATGAATCTTCCTCAAATAATAGGCTACCACAGACCATTATCCCTGTGTATGTGTTAGAGATGGCACGATACCACTTTTTTATGTCCGATACCGATATCATAAATTTGGATATCTGCCGATACCGATATCAATAAAACTGTTTTTTAATATCTTGCTGCATTTTGTAAAAGTTCATACTCAAGTTAAAAAAAAGACTAAAGCTATTCTGTTATACCTGTATGCAAAAAATACACTGCACCCAAAATATTTCATAGTTCAGCAATACTGATCAACCTAATAAACTTAAACCTACACCATCCTCCCTATTCTGGTATTTTAAAGAGTACTTAGCGGAAATATTAAGCAACCTAACTAATAGGGCTGCAAGCTCCCAGCAAAAAAAAATAGGGAACCACCCCCAACCCTCTACCTTGTGATGCTTAATCGACTTAATCAACTTTAATTTAATGCACATGTAAAAAAAAAAAATGCGCAGAAATCAATTTTTTTTCCACAATAATTAAATAGATTCAACATATTTCCTCAACAGAATTGCAGACTGCACAGATGGTACCTTCCCAAAGGAAAAAGTACTACAGCTTACTAGGGTATATTAGACTTAATAGTTACTATATACAGTAATGGACTTCTATACATTTTACATCAGATTAAAACTTTGGGTGTAAGATTCAGATAATTATTTATTTTAAATAAATATATTTTAATATTTTAAATAAAATAAGTAAGAAAAATATGTCTTTGTGCCCCCCTTTTCCCTGTTAATGCCCTAACCTGCCCCCCTGGCAAAACTTTGCTAGACCCGCCCCTGCACAGTTACCAGCCATCAGCTACGTAGAAAAGTATCCTGGTGTTACGCCCCTAGTCTAGGCGTGTAGAGACGCACATAAGGTTGGAGGAGAGAGAGGCAATTACCCGCCCTGGTTCCCAAACCAAACATCCGAAACCAGTTATGAGTAAAGAAAAGGTGATTTTATTGAATGTCAGGAAGCATAGCTCCAGGGTAAACCCAGGCCAAAATAATAAACAAAACCAACTAAGTCCTGCCAAAGAAAACTAACTAAACCTTAAGAAAGAAACAAAACAACAAATGACAATACTATCCCTCGCTTCCTAGCCCATAAAACAGGAGAAAACTGTTCAAAAGAAAAGGTGGCTCACCACTTCAGCTACAGCCTATGCATGCATAAGCACTGAGTTTATACACCAGTGGCAGCTCTCACAGAGCACGCTTACACAGATACAAAATCACGCTAAAAGTTGGAAACCAGGGCCAGGTCAGTGTCTGCTGTCAAACTGCTCGCTCGCTTCTCTCTCTCCCTCGGCAGCTGTCAGAGCGGCTTTTTGAATGCAGTCATGTGTTCCACGGTCCAATCAGCAGCTCACTACTCTTCATTAGGGGAGGGACCTGCAGAGAGTCTTAAGCGCAGCAAAGAGACAGAAGCAAAGCAGCCCACACTAGTGATGGGATTTCTGGCTCTTTTTAGAGAACCGGCTCTTTCGGCTCGACTCACTAAAAAGAGCCGGCTCTTTTGGCTCCCAACCGGCTCTTCGGGTTGTTTTGTTGCTTTAATTAATTTATTATTAACAACAATATAAAATTATGCACAAAAGGAATTACTAATGTTAAAAAAATGTGTTTTTATTTATATATGCTTACATAAATATATACAGTGGCCCCTAGAGACAAAGCACGTACAAACTCCAAAAATCACGTACAAATTCCAAAGCTCGTACAAACTCCAAAGCACGTACAAACTCCAAAACACATTTCTAGCATTAACTGAACTTCCAAAACAGAGCTACCTAGATCACTTAAATTACACAATTGAAAGCATATGTGTATTGTTTGTGTATTTATACACAAGCACTCATATATATTCAATTTACTTGTTACTGCCACACACCAAATCCAGTCGTTGGTACATCCTGGCTTGTGTAGCCACTAGGTAACAAAAGCACTGCCCCTAGCACCCTGGAGTACTTCTGTTGTGTTTTGTACGTATTTTTGGAGTTTGGATGTGTTTTGGGGTTTGTACGTGTTTTGGAATTTGTACGTGCTTCTGAGTTTTTACGTGTTTTGGAGTTTGTACGTGCTTCGGAGTTTGTACGTGTTTTGGAGGTTGTACTTTGTCTCTAGGGGCCACCATAAATATACTTTTATTTATTCACTCCACATAAAATGTAATAAATAAATCATATTATACAAAAACCAACTATTTACATTTCAACTTTTAACTATCAAGCTTAAACTAAGACCACCAGGTACCGGAACAGCTTCTTCCCCACAGCTGTCAGACTCCTGAACTCTGCCTCCTGACATCTGACCCACGTTAACACATGGACTGAACATACACACACCCACAATGGACAACTGTACCCTCAAACACACAATAATAACATGGAGTGAACCACCACTCACAACCACTAGCACTTTATATAGCCTCTGTAGAAATTATCCACACCCTCACTTATCTTAACTGCACTACTGTATAGCTCTGTGTAAATAATCATTCTGTACATACGATAATTTTTAACCCTACAACTGTTTACAACTTGCATAGTTCCCATTTCTGTATAACTGTATATCTCAGATTTCTGTAAAGTTATTTATTTCATATTCTGTATAGTTTTTCATATTTATATCCTGTTCATAGCCTGTACATAGCTTGTACTCACTACAGCCTGTACATACTTATAGTTATAGAACAGAGGTGGGACCAAGTCATTGTTTTGCAAGTCTCAAGTAAGTCTCAAGTCTTTATCCTCAAGTCTCAAGTCAAGTCTCAAGTAATGTCAGGCAAGTCAGAGTCGAGTCTCAAGTCACTGGTGTAAAAGTCCGAGTCAAGTCACAAGTCTGAAATTTTGAATTTCAAGTCCTTTCGAGTCTTAAAAAAAAAAAACGAAAAAAATAATGTTGCAGTTATATGCTAAATGTAAATATTAGACCATGTAATTTTTAAATCTGTGTTTTTCTCAACACATGACAAAATAGTGAACTTAGAAAATATACACAAATTGTGAAATTGCACCTCTTTAAAATGCAGCTCAATTAAACCTAGCTCCAAGAATAATTTTCACCGACAGTTCTGAGATAAGCTGCATGTTATTCTTGGATGCGGTTGTAGGACTGGCTTTAAAATCGCATGACAAAAATATCATACATAAATAAATGATATTTTTTTTAAAATATCATTAAAAAAAAAACTGCATCACCAACGTAGCCTGGAAAACATTTGCTAGTTAGATGAAGTCAGCTATGTATCATAAGTTTACCAGTCTCACAAATCGTCTTCATAAATACACATTCGTTAACCGTTTATTAATATAACCTTTGAGCTCAATGGTAATTAATTAGCAGTGGAAATAATTTCTGGTAGCATCACAGAAATGTAGCAGTGACAATAATATTGTATGCTGTACTGGACAATTAGTGATACAAAACAACTGTTTTATCCTGTGAATAAAAGTATATGTTTTTGTCAATGTACCATAATAACAGAAGCGAAACGCAATATTGTGTCAGGACAATTCACTATTTATGCACAATAAACAAAGGAGCATAGCGCGACCATTTCTGTTCAGCGCCAGACTTGCTTGTAACCTATATCACCAATTATGTTAAGAAAAATGACGTATTAACTACAACAGCAGACTGACCTTTGTGTAAATGCTTGGAGCATTAACCTGTGAGCTGGAGTGTTCTGGGACGTTATATTTGGTCTTTGAATGGCTGCAATCCAGTCGCCTCTTTGTTACTTCGGAAACATGGCTCGAACAATTTCTCTTCAACGACGTAATCCGATAACAACCGATCTCTTTACCCGTCGGCTTCCCGTGGCTGTCATGCGACCGGCTATTGTAGTTAATAATACAACAGCTTCTTGACATTTTTGTGTTTCTTTTTATCGCTGTATAACTGATTTTAATTGAAAGCCTGCGTGCGCTAGTACCGCTTGCCATGGGTTCCCAGAATCCTTTGCGGTTCTACCCGTGAATGACGTCACATTTTCAATCTCTATATAATATGCATGTTAAATTTTATATTTGGGGTAAAATATCAAGTCTTTTCAAGTAAACCGGTTCAAGTCCAATTCAAGTCCCAAGTCATTGGTGTAAAAGTCCAAGTCAAGTCACAAGTCTTAGAACATTTTTTCAAGTCAAGTCTAAAGTCATAAAATTAATGACTCGAGTCTGACTCGAGTCCAAGTCATGTGACTCGAGTCCACACCTCTGTTATAGAATATTCACAACATACTTCACACCGTGTACATTATAACATACCATAATAGACCCATTTCTGTAATATACTCACATATCTATATTATTGCTAATATATATTGTAATATATCTATATCACTAAAGCACTTCTGGATGGATGCAAACTGCATTTCGTTGCCCTGTACCTGTGCATGTGCAATGACAATAAAGTTGAATTCTATTCTATTCTATTCTAAACGTGCTGCTGTTATTCAGCCACTGGTTTCCTCTTTCTGGTGCAAAGGGGGCCAAAAACAAACAAGAGAGACGGGGGTCACGACAGAAAAGCCAATCAGCCGATCAGTTTTATGATTGAAGTAGCAACAGGAGAGGGAGGGAGAGAGGCAGTCGCTCCATATATCGTTTGTTTAGCTTAACGTGGGAATGCTTTACAAACATTCAGAGATGAACTTACACACTTGCTTTACTTCTCTCTGGGATAACTTTCTCGGAGATGAAATGCCGGTTTGGTAGCGAGGCTCCAAATGCTCAACCAGACCACCGACAGGTCTCGCATGCCACAGCCGCTCTATCACGTGACGCATACTCCTCAGACGTGCTAAGGTTATGAGCTGAGTTACGCCATGTCACAAGTTTTGTGAGCTGCTTTTGTGATATTTAATGAATCGGATTAAATTTTTAATTTACTCCGATATCCAATCCAGTAATTTAGGTCAGTATCGGACCGATACCAAAACGTAATATCGGATCGGTCCATCTCTAGTATGTGTGTGTGTGGGACTGAAGGAGTTTCCACCTTAGGCTTGCATACATGGTGGCAATCACACACCTGCTCTGATGAGGTTGTTTGGGCAGCTTCATACGGAAACAGCAGTGGATCAGTTTGCTGGATCATTGCCTTGTAAACAGTTAGTAAAGAGCTGCTTCTACTGTTGTTGTTTTTTAGCTTTTTTGTGACGTCATGGTCACCAGGCTTTCTATGCGTGCAGTTTTAAGGAAAGGAAGGAGCTGGCTTTGGTATTGAGTCTGGGAGAAACAAAACATTGTCTGCATTTCAAAGGAGGCCTTGTGGAGACAGGACCTTCCAATTGCTTAGACCTTTTTGAACTGTGTTTTTAAACTGTGGTGTCAATGAGGCTTACTTATGGTTCCTAAAGTATTGAAAATCAGAATATGAGGAAGAGCCCTCAGCTGTGAGGCTCTTCTTCTATGGAACCAACCCCCAGTTTACCTCACAGCACAGCACCTTTTGGCAAAATCTTATAGTTAGGGCTGGATCAGGTGACCTTGAATCCTTCCTTACTTGATTTGCCATAGGCCTAGGATTCTGGAGGCTTCCAATGATGTGCTCAGCTTTTCTTCTTCACTCATGTTTTTTCACTCTTTGTGTGTTTATACAGCACTTTGCATTTATTCATTAGTTATTATTACCCCTAGAGCCAATAGATGCACTGACATGTCCAAATGACATGAACAATTTGAGATGTAGTAGCAAGATGATAGGCAGAGTAAAAACAGTCGTTTGATATGAAATTTGCTCCATGCTTTTTGTCGTCACATGTGGTGTTGTCAGTGCAGGAAGAAAAGTTAGACAAAGAAAAATATATCAATAGTGAGTTTTGAAATTTGGCATGTTTGGGGTGTATAGTTATAGTTTGTAGTCTTCTAATTGTTTTTGTTGTTTGATAGTTGGATACCTTGTGAGGACTGTATAGACATGATGTAAAATGAACAATGACAGGATACAATGAATCTTTAAAAAAAGATTAGAATTATAATAAACATTGATTTAAAAAGTTACTAAGGCAGGTTTTCCTTCTTTATAACACCAGGAATAGCATCAGGAGAATAATATATCACAGAGGTCACCAAGAATCACTTTATACAACAGCGATACATTAAGCTCAGGGAAAACATTGAATTTGTGTATTACTGAGTAACTCTCAGCTGTCTGTTCACACTTTGTTGACCTTTTGGTTTGTTGCTGAAAAAGAAATAAAATTTTATATGGGTCATTTTCAAAACATTGGTAAATTACAACTATATATTAAGTATACTCCATTTTATTATTCCAAGATGGCGGCGCGTGAACAACGTGAGGCTCAGTGTCTCTCCAGAATCTGCTATTTAGCGGTTTTTTATCTACTTTTAACCGGATTATTCGTCCAGAATTGCTGTGCGTTCCTGACCTACAGCAGACAAGAGCTTCTGGACATCTGGACTCATAACTCCAACAGTTTTATCGCCGATCTCCGACTCATCCCAGAGATCTCCAGAACACCGGAGGCTGCCCACTCTACCCGGCCGGGCGGAAGTGCACGCAGACGGCGCCGAGATCGTAAACAAAGGCGAGGTAGGCGCGGAGGGCTACGGGCTAAGCTAAAGCTAACACCACACCGGCTGCCTTTACCCAGTATTTTCCTCGCCAATGTCCGTTCTCTGGCAAACAAAATGGATGAGATACGGCTCTCCATCACTAACAACAGACGGATTATGGACTCAAATGTCATGTTTTTCACCGAAACATGGTTGAACAACAGCTGCCCGGACAATGCTATCGAGTTAGCAGGACGCCACACACACCGAGCCGACAGGCTAGCAGATGACTCCGGCAAGACCAGAGGTGGAGGTTTGTGCATTTATATTAACAATGCTTGGTGCATGAACTCCACTACTACTGAGAGTCACTGCTCACCTAATGCGGAGTTTTTAATGGTCAAATGCAGACCTTATTATCTCCTCAGAGAACTCACTTCGATCATACTCACTGCCGTGTATATACCCCCCGACGCTAATGCTAGGTTGGCCATGAAAGAACTTTCTGCAGCCATTAACAAACACCAGAATAAACACCCCGAGGCTGCTTTTATTGTTGCTGGCGACTTCAACCACACCAACTTAAAGACAGTCCTTCCCAGATTCCACCAACATGTCTCCTGCCACACCAGAGGAGACAAGACTTTAGACCATGTGTATTCCAACCTGGCTGGAGCCTACAAAGCCACACCCCTCCCCCACATTGGACAATCGGACCATCTCTCCCTGTTCCTTACACCTAGGTATTCACCACTCATCCAACGTGTGAAACCTGCTGTGAGGACAATTAAAGTGTGGCCAGAGGGGACAGACGCAGTGCTCCAGGACAGATTTAAAAACACAGACTGGAATATGTTCACCCACACAGACCTGGACCAGTACGCCTCATCTGTACTGGATTACATCTCCGAAACCACAGACAGTGTCACCACCCAGAAACGGATCACCATGTACCCCAACCAGAAGCCTTGGATGAACCAGGATGTTCGTCTCCTCCTGAAGGCCCGCAACACCGCCTTTAGGTCAGGAGATGCACACGCCTACAGTACAGCCAGGGCTAATCTAAAGAAGGGCATCAAAAAAGCCAAACACCATTACAAAAAGAAGGTAGAAGAACACTTCTCCAACTCCAACCCCCGACGCATGTGGCAAGGACTCCAGACCATTACAGACTACAGGACCACCAAACCCTCCCCCGCATCCTCTGATGTCTCCTTCCTCAACGAGCTCAACAACTTTTATGCTCGTTTTGAGCGAGGGAACCCCACAACCAAAGCAGACGTGACGCCAGACCACCAACCTCTGACTCTCTCCCCCACCGATGTAGGAGCGGTGCTGAGCAGGATCAATGTCCACAAGGCTGCAGGTCCCGATGGCATCCCCGGGCGTGTTCTCAGAGCGTGTTCTGAGGAGCTTGCAGGAGTGCTGACAGACATATTCAACCTGTCCTTGGCCCACGCTGTGGTACCGGCCTGCTTCAAATCCACCTCCATCGTCCCGATACCCAAAAACTCCAACCCATCTTGCCTCAATGACTACCGCCCAGTAGCACTCACCCCCATCATCACTAAGTGCTTAGAGCAGCTGGTCCTAGCACACTTCAAATCCTGTCTCCCCCCCACCCTGGACCCCCACCAATTCGCATACCGCCAGAACAGGAGCACAGAGGATGCAGTCTCCATCGCACTGCACTCTGTCCTCTCACACCTGGACAACAACAACACCTACGCCAGAATGCTGTTTATAGACTTCAGTTCAGCATTCAATACAATCCACCCCTCACAACTCATCAGGAAACTGACAGACCTGGGCATCAGTTCCCTCATCTGCAAATGGTTACTGGACTTCCTGACCAACCGCCCCCAACACGTCCGGCTGGATAACCACTGCTCATCTACAATCACGATGAACACCGGTGTACCACAAGGCTGTGTGATGAGCCCTTTCCTCTACTCCCTCTTCACCCACGACTGCAGACCTGCTGATGGTTCCAACACCATCATTAAGTTTGCAGATGACACCACGGTGATTGGCCTCATCAGTGACAACGATGAGGCCGCCTACAGGGAGGAGGTGGATCGTCTGGCTGAGTGGTGCGACACAAACAACCTGCTGCTTAACACCGAGAAGACCAAGGAGCTCATCGTGGACTACAGGAGGAATGCTGACCCACATCCACCCATCCACATTAAGTATGGAACTTGAAGCTGCTCACACGCTCCACAGCCGTCCCGGCTGTGGAGCGTGTGAGCAGCTTCAAGTTCCTGGGAGTCCACATCTCCGAGGATCTCACCTGGACGACCAACTGCTCCAAGCTGGTCAAGAAGGCTCACCAGCGCCTCTTCTTCTTGAGGACTCTGAGGAAGAACCACCTGTCCTCAGACATCCTGGTGAACTTCTATCGCTGCACCATCGAGAGCATCCTGACCAACTGTATAACAGTCTGGTACGGGAACTGCTCTGCCTCGGACCGGAAGGCGTTGCAGAGGGTCGTGAAAACTGCCCAGCGCATCGCCGGAGCACCACTTCCTGCCATAAAAGACATCTACAGGAAGCGGTGTCTGAAAAGGGCTGGGAAAATCATCAGAGACCCCAGTCACCCATCACATGGACTCTTCACCCTCCTGCCCTCTGGGAGGCGCTACAGGAGCCTCCGGACTAAGACCACCAGGTACCGGAACAGCTTCTTCCCCACAGCTGTCAGACTCCTGAACTCTGCCTCCTGACATCTGACCCACGTTAACTCATGGACTGAACATACACACACACACACAATGGACAACTGTACCCTCAAACACACAATAATAACATGGAGTGAACCACCACTCACAACCACTAGCACTTTATATAGCCTCTGTAGAAATTATCCACACCCTCACTTACCTTAACTGCACTACTGTATAGCCCTGTGTAAACAATCATTCTGTACATACGATAATTTTTAACCCTACAACTGTTTACAACTTGCATAGTTCCCATTTCTGTATAGCTGTATATCTCAGATTCCTGTAAAGTTATTTATTTCATATTCTGTATAGTTTTTCATATTTATATCCTGTCCATAGCCTGTACATAGCTTGTACTCACTACAGCCTGTACATACTTATAGTTATAGAATATTCACAACATACTTCATACCGTGTACATTATAACATAATAGACCCATTTCTGTAATATACTTACATATCTATATTATTGCTAATATATATTGTAATATATCTATATCACTAAGCACTTCTGGATGGATGCAAACTGCATTTCGTTGCCCTGTACCTGTGCATGTGCAATGACAATAAAGTTGAATTCTATTCTATTCTATTCTATTCTATTTTGTGTCATCATCTCTGCACAGTTTTAATATTGTAAACAAGAGGTGCACATCTGTTCCTTGTTGAACATCTGGGCCCTTTTTGCATATTAATGAATAATTATGTTAATTACTTCGTCACTAGTCCCTGCAATGCCACTGATTAAAGCTCTAAACGTAAGTTAAAAAAAGATTAAGATTTCGTGCGACACATTTTTATAAGGGAATGGCACAAAATTGTTACAATCCATGGAAATTCAGCAACACCACATTGCTTTCACTTGTACAAAGTACAATCCACACCAAAGGAATGGAGAACAGATGAAAAAGGTCAAGTTTACCTCAAGGAATTCATGTAGGTATGTCATACATGGACTTTGTTTTATGAGTAAAACTCTAGTCACCATTCATATTTTAACCATACTTTTGATTAGATTTGTGTGAGTGTTGGTTTGAGAATATTCAGAAATATGTCCTTAAGTAATATCCAATTATATGACGTCAGTAATGAATCAAAATTAATGATAAATTGTAAGAAATGGAAGAAAATGGGTCGCTGGAAAATAGAGAAAGAGAAATAGAGAAAGGTTACATCAGTTTTGATGTTTTTTCCTTGTTTAACCTCCTAAGACCTGAAAGTCTTCCACGGCATGCATGTTTAATTTCTCTTTGATATTTGAGCATATTGGGACCCAATGAATGTAAAAACAAAGAATTACCTGATTTTTTTTAATCTGATTTTTGTTTCCAAGAAAAAATGAGAGCCACATATGAGGATATTTTGTTTAAAATTTCGATAGAACAGTAGCAGTATAATGTCCTCATAGTCCTCAAGTGGATATCAGAGCAAAATTGAGTATTGAGTATTAAATAACCCAAAATGTGATGTCCAAGTACAGCAAATTTATCAGTAAAATTGTATAATTTTTTCGTAAAATATTTTGAAAACAAAAACTAAAATAAAACCAAAAGTAAAATTTTTTTGGAGTGTGTGTGTGTCTGTATGCTGTGATATTATTCTGTTATTATATGTTACCTTATATATGTAATCAAAGTAGTTGAATTAGAATACTGCTGTAGATCACATTATACCCTTTAATATAGAGTGTGTGAGCTGTATGTAGTTTAGTTCTCATTATACTTTTGAGTTAACAGAACATATTCACATATTAGTTCATTAGATAAATGTGCATCACTCTGTATCCTTGATCTGCTGGGAATGTGTTACACTGTTTTCTTGACATGCTTAATTGTTGAATCATGAAGAGAAGGTTGTAAGCAGGAGACTCTGTGTCTAAAGACAGGGGAGATAGATAGACCACATTCCACACCCCCACCTTACAGAAAGCAGAGAAACAACTGCCGAGGTCATAACTTAGGCGCTGTAACAGAGAAAAAATGTGATGTTTTGGCTTTTACGACTAGCTGGGGGCCACTAGAGACTATAAAAAGCTGAGCAACCCGTCACCATTTTGAGACATGTGCCTGACCCTCTGGTAGCATCTCTCCCGTCCGGACGTTGTAATGCTCTAACTGTTGAATTGTATGGAAATAAATGATTGTTGATTGAGCATTTATACACCGAGTATTGTCCTTCCTTCAGCCCAAAGATTCAAAGAACTGCGTGATTTCAACAACTTGGTGCCGTGTGACCCGGATCTTTGGTGTGCTGAGGAGGTGCAGATTTGACCTTTGGTGAGATCGTGAGGCGAGGTGAACAGAGGACCGGTCCAAAAATAAAAAGGTAAGCACAGCCTGTTGTATTATAAATACCAAATGTGCATATTGGGCTTTCCAAATTAATCTGTTCGCTGAGTCACATGTATTTTCACAGTAAATTTGTCGGTGTCTGGTTTTTGGCGCAAGATACTAACAACATAAGTTGAGGCTGAATTCCAGTGTGTTAAATAAACTGCTTCTACCGAGAAACTAATAAGACACTACGTTGAGCTAGTTGCAGTAAACTGCTTCTACCGAGAAACTAATAAGATACTACGTTGAGCTAGTTGCAGCCACTTTACCTTCCACATTTAATTTTGTCTAATACTGGCTTCTGTAGCAATAATACGTTAGAATTTCTTCTGAAGACGCGGCCATTAGTTCAGTACATTGAAGTCGAGGTTTGAAGTTTGTTTATGGTGTCGGTTACGTCCTGGCTCTTGCCGGCTATGAAATAGAAGTTGATTTAAGGAAAAGCAGATGCTGGCTTCACGGTGCGGTTAAACACTGGCAACGCGAGAGCGAAACACGTCCGTAGGTTTGGTTTATGATACGGCCGTGTTCCGGTGATGCGGCCGTGAAGTGCAGTAGTGGTTGGTGCTAATTTTAGTACATTGAACAGAGGTTTGACGGTGGTTTGTGGCGTCAGTCGAGTTTTTTTTTAAGGGCTGCGGTCATAAAACAAAGTAAAATTTTACTTGCCAAGAAGTACATAGAGCAAAACCTGGTTTATGATGTCGGGTATAACTTCGGGGATGCAAGCATCACTTTTATGATGCGACTTTGCCCCGTTGTGGCGGTCATAAGCGCAGAGAAAGGGGTATTTTGGTCTATGGTGCAGTGTGCTTTAAGAAGATCTAATAGTTGAGCTCAGAGGTTTCTGTGCAAATTTCTGCTGATGAGGAGCGCTCTCTGTGTGTCACACTGATGGTGTAACGCGCTGTGTGTGTAAGGCGCGCTCTGGCCGTGGGTGAGGCGCGCTCTGAGTGTGCTTTTTGTGTGTGTGAAGTCTGAACACAGTGACAGTGACGGTTGATGTGTTTGATTAGGAGGACATTAGAGCAAATACACATTTTAGGATCAAAGGTTGATGCCTAGTGTACCTGTGGAACTTTGCCCTAGGAGTGGCGACCCTCCTGTCCGTGGACGCGTGGCCAGGACCGGCGGCGTCCGGGTGCCGAGGTGGTGACTTGGGGAGGTGAGGGCCCCCGCATAGCTACGGATATAACACTGGAATGGCCGTGTAATCACGGGTTCACATTCATTCCGGACTAGAACAAGACACATTTTGCGAACAAACGTTGAGTCTAGATTAGTAAAGAAATATAAAAAGGTTGAATTCCTCGTTTCAGTGGTTGAAATTGTTGTGTGCCTGTCCCCTGACGAGTGTGAAATTAAAATAAAGAGGGAATTTGGAGCCACATAGAGATAGACGGGCATAATTGGGTGTATTACTCTGTGGTGTAATAAAAATAAAAAGGAGAGATAGTAAGAGGTGTGCAGTGGAGAATTATGGAGGAGTACAGAGAGGAATGTGTTGGGAGACTGGCACAGTTTACGCTGTCAAGGTAGGCGTGTTGCCTGCTTATCGGTTTAAAAGTGATGAAAATGAAATTAAAATAAATCTCTTAGTGTGTTAATACAGGAAGCTGCGGACCTGGACCAACTGCCCCCACAAGCACAGCGGCCGAAGCAAAATTATAGGTAATGGGAACCACACCCAGCACGAATCAGCAGCTGTGAAAAAGACAGCAGCGAGGAGAGAATTAGAGGAGAAATTAAGAGAAGTTTTAACACATAAAATTGGGGCCAACGGACTTGTGGAGGTTGGGAAGGCGTCCGGAGCATCACAACAAAAAGGTGAAACAAAAACACACACAAGCAGAGAAATCTGAGAGAAAGGCTCCTTTTAAGGTAACGCCTAGTTTGAGAAAAGATAAAATTAACCTGCTTTTATACAAATGCACATACACGCAATGAAGAAACAGCTTACACTCATGAACACGTGAAGATTTTCCAGCAAGGTTAAAGAAAAATTAACATACTTAAATGATGAAGTCTATACATTACTGACAAAGAAACCCTCTGGGTTGCAGGACAACAATTTAACTAAAAAAAAAAAAAAGGAACACTGGTCTAACCAACCAGGCAAGACGCAACAAATTTAGTGGTAAAAAGAGTCAAATTGTGACATGTTTTCTGTTGATTGATTAATAAAAGTGATTACTGAATGAAAGAAAGTTCCTTTTTGGGCTTTTAAACATGATCTTAAGAATTTTAACATATACCGGTGTTGTCCTGTCAACTTGGTGGGTTAGGAGTTGATTATATCGGGAGACAAAAAACAAAAAAAGGGGGAGAGAAGGCTGACACAGGGCCTGGCCCCGTTGTCTCCCCTCTGAATAACACAGCCAACACAACAACATTTTCCTGTTCGTTTGTTTTTGTTTGTTTTTGTTTTGTTTTGTTTTTGTTTTTTCTATACATATTTAATTACAGGCTGCTTTGCCGGCCCTGAAAGCCGAGGCTGACTGGACTCCTGCTCTCCCCCATACGTGACACTGACCAAATGCTGCAACAGCTGGACCCACAACAACGACCTGAGAATGTCAACAGACCTGCAGGAATGTGATCTCATGCAGCCGAGACGGAGAGCACTAAACCTAAGGCCCGTTTCACTACACGGGGGAAAAATTCCCAGACTGCTGACAGAGCTGTGACGAGACGCCCGCCAAGCCCGAATGAAAAGTAAGGCCGAGCAAAAGAATGCTGACCTTGATAACTTTGCATTCACACTGTGCAGGACAGTGATGGACCAACACGGGTGTTGACCCATATGATCGGGTGGCGAAAAAGGGCGTGACCGAGACAAGAGGAGTAACTGAGGTCAGAAGGCACCTCAGAATGGACAAAAACACAGAAGAAGATGCAGGTTTCACCTGCGGTGAACATCGACACTGGAGAAAGGACTGCCCCAATTGGGGTCAGAACCAGGACGGACTGAATTTTGAGCAGCAGCAGCAGCAGCAATGGTCGCAAACAAACTGAAAAGGAGGGGGGCAGGACCCCAGGGCATGCTTCAGGCCGTGGTTTACCCAGAACACCAGAACAGGAAAGTGATGAACACACACACACACACACACACACACACACGTCTCCAAACACACAGATTCAGAATGAAGTGAAATACACACATGAACACGTGCACTCGTTGAGTGAGTGAGAAATGACACACACACACACACACACACACACACACACACACACACACACACACACACGGGAATGTTGATTCACTGAGAAGTGATGCACACACATACACATGCACACGCTTGTGCAATGAAGAGTGATCCACACGCACACACACATACACGCTGATGCAATGAAGAATGCTTTGCTTATGCTGATATGCAAAATGCTGCACACAAACATCCCAATGCATAATTTTTATGAGGAGCCATTGATTACCATTAAATACTTAGAATGTATTATATGTCACCCAGAGGGCATTTATGTAGATTTTAGGAATAAGGTCTAAAAAAGTTTGGTTATGAAAACAATGTCTGTGCGTGATGTCTGTTTATGGCTCAAGGCCTTGACTGAATTCTTTGCTGTGCTTCACACAGCCCTGATGAGGAACAGTGGCACAGAGTGAAAAGGATGAATTAATAGTGTAAGTTTTAGGTCGGAGTACGGCATTTTCTGTGATTGAGTTTTAATTCAAGGAGGAACAAAAGGTGTTACGGCACCTGAGGTTCTCATTCCCACACAATATTGTCCCGGCAGGAAGCAAAATGTTCCTGTGAATTTCTGGTTGATTGTTTGGTTTTGTTTAGCGCTAGCTTGATTTTATCAGTGAGCTTTGGCTTGTGTTCTTTCTCGTAAGCGAGAGAGGGATAGTTTTATGCTTGGACATGTCTGCAACGGGCCCTAGTTTGTGTTATTTTAGTAGTATTTTGTTGGTTATGTCTGTGTTCGTTTTTGTTACAGTGCACTGGAGAAAAAAACATCTGAGAGGTGTGATCCACCGGTGGTGATATGTTGATATTTTGTGAGTTCATGATTTAACAATCAGCTCTTTAAACAAGGCCTGAAAGATTGAAATTTAAAGCGCTATAAAATATTATTACTGTAAACAGTTGCAAAGTGTGCTTCTCCATGATTGTAATTGGCTTGGGAGAAATTCACTTATAGGGAACACTGATCTAAAAGGATTGCACCGAGTCAATCCGGCCCAAAAAACAACAAGGAATTGCTTTCCTTTAAAATGATGACGTCATCTTGCTGGTGATGGAGGCTCGAATAGGTTGCGCGGGAGACTCCATTATCAGCAACATCTGGTATGAATGTGTATGGAGGTATGCATGTGAATGGACTGTGATGGACTGACAACTAAAAGTTTTGACTGACTTGATACTGAGACAATGACTGCACCCACTTTAGGATTAGTAAATGCTAATAAACAATTCATAAACAATTCACCCAGCCGACAAGAGAAGGGTGGATGCTTCGCTTTGTTTTGTTTTGTTTTTTCAGGAGCAGGAGGATAAGAGAGACTGGAGGAGGAGACTCTAGCTTCACATAAGTATGAACTGCAGACTTAACACTGTGGTTGCTGATTTTGAGTTACTGATGTTTGCATCAAGAAAACTGTGCTATATTAACTGTGTTTTGATTAAGGTATCATGTTATATTATTGGGAATGCCAAATGCTACAGTGGAGAAGACTTTTGATACCACTCATGACTGGAATATGTTACTATTAACCACAGCAGGCCACTGTAAAAAGTCAATTAAATTTTATAGAGGAAAATCGCCAAAATTGAACAATACCTATGAATGACTGGCCATATTCAGAATAGAGATATGCAATAATAAACATTGGTCCACGTGATTTAGGTTCTCACTTGAAATAGTAAGTTATTAAATGTAGAATATAATCGACAGGGACATTTGATAGGATGTGGTACTGAAAAAGAACAAGAGCAAATTACCATTACACTCAGAGGATCAATATGAAATAAAACATATGCAAAATTTGTAGGAAGTACATGACTGATAACTGTTCTGTCCTGAGCGTTTGTTTCTAGAGCACCCACTTGACCACACCAACAGTTTCTCGCCACCGAGGAGGGGTACTTGCAAAAAGAATAAAATAAAAATCTGAGTTTAACAAAACATTTTAAATGTAAATATCAAGATTACCTTTCTTTTTCCATGAAATGTGCTTGTGGGCATGCCAGCCATTTTGAAAAGGTGGGCAAAACAATTGGCAAGCCCACACCCCCACACATGTGATATAAATTTAAAGGTACTGTTGCCCTCTCTAAGAAACATCAGGAATTAGAGGAGTGGCAAGTAGAGTATGCGAGCTACAAGCAAAAACTAAAATGTGTACTACAGTGTGCAAAAATGAAATACTGGGTCATCAGGGGGACATGAGGGACATTTATAAAACTAAAAGTCCCACTAACCTTAAAGTGCACTTGAAAAGCTCACACAAGAAGGCTAACCTAGCTTACCTAGAAGACCTCATCAGGGGGAGCACACTCCCCCTCCTTGAAGAGCTCACCCACTCAACCCGCATCCCCAGAAAACAGCT
The DNA here is from genome assembly GCF_057381845.1 of Rhamphochromis longiceps. NCBI lineage: Eukaryota > Metazoa > Chordata > Actinopteri > Cichliformes > Cichlidae > Rhamphochromis > Rhamphochromis longiceps. The sequence continues at coordinate 6,669,217 of NC_140566.1, forward strand.
AACCCCAGATAAGGCAGCGTGATGTATCCCGAGATAACAGGACTGGGACATCTAAATAAAGGTGTGAAACAATCGCCTTCAAAAGGTTATCAATTCACTTGAACCAAAATTAGGACCACACGGTGCGGCAAGAGTTAATAGTTATTAGTCTCAACACCCAAGGATAACCAGAAGAGCATGACTGATATGATGGAACTGGGATTTTGTTACACTTAATTTTTGCAAAACACAAACAAAACTAAATTGAAACTAAGGATTTTCAGAAAATAAAAACTAAACTAAACTAGCAAACAATTGGTAAAAAACTGATTAAAACTGATGAAAATTGCAAAACTATTACAACCCTGGTCCAGACTAAGATGGTGTTGGACATCTTCAGGGCAGAAAAGGGTTGGTGTGACCAAGGTGTGGTTTGGCTTGTTGTATGTACATTTCAAAATGTTACAGCTCTGGATGGACCAGTTACCAGGGCATGGAAGGATGACAGACTTTATTACATGAGGAGAAGGGACATTTTCGGGATCGAAGATCCTCAGGGATGACAAGGCTGGAGCAACGGTACTCGAGAGAAGAATTTCTGATACTTTCTGAGATATGATGTCACCAACCTTCTCTTTTAATTGTCTAGCTCCAATGAATTGACACATGGGAGTGTGTCAAAAAGGGGGAGTTGAGTTTGAACATCAAATAATGGTGATATGAAAATTTCTATGAGTTTATTTTTGTGTTTAATAAATTAGCTATGGTAAAACTTAAGCTTATAATGTGTTAGACTTAGAAAGGGTTCACTAATTTTTGATTTCTTTTACACACACATAGATTATGATTAGAATAGGTCCTGAACATAATATTTTAAACCAAATTTGAATCATTAGAACAACAATGGATAACAATATTAGATTATCAAGGCTAGGGAGAGAGGTGTTTTGGTTTTCTGTCTCTTGCAGAGAAAGGAAGAGACACCAGACGGGGACACGGAGATGTGAGGACCCTTCACAGCAGAGACAGATGTAGGGACTGCCGAGACAGCAACTGGGGTCAAGTGTCATGACGTTTGGGCTCCTGGAGAAGATGGATCCCACAAACACAGCAATAACCATGAAGGGGTTGGCGAAAACCAGGAACACCAGACCAACGAGGTTCAAGAGGCTCTTGGCAAAAAGGGGGACACGCCGGTGACCCCAAAATACACAGAATCTTTGTTTGAAATCGGGGCAGAATAATCCCCGTGCAAACACGTAAAATTGGTGTTTAGGCAGCAAAAGCGTGAATTTAAAACTGGACACATACGTGTACTTGAATCCTTTCGAAATGCTTAATTGACAGGAAAAAAATGCCGTATGTTTATTTGCTTCCATCCATCCATTGAGGATTTGTATGTATTACTGCATGGTCTGCCTTTCAATATAAAGGGCCTTGTTGTTCTATAAATAAAACTGAATTGAATTTTCTTCTGCTTACCCAATGAAGGGTTGCAGGGGAGACTGGAGCCTAACCAAGCTGGGTGAGAGACAGAGTCCACCATTTCAATTCAATTTTATTTAAATATCACAAAACAACAGTTGCCTCAAGGTACTTTATATTGTAAGGTAGAGATGACACAATATGAGAGCGAAAAACAGAGATGACCCCATATGAGGTAGTAATTTAGCAACAGCAGGAAGGAAAAGCTCCCTTTTAACAGGAGGAAACTTCCAGCAGATCCAGGCTCAGGGAGGGGTAGCTATCTACTGGGACCAGTTGGGGGTGAAGAGAAGAAGACAGGATGAAGATATACTTTGGAAGAGAGACAGAGATTAATAACAATTAAATGCAGAGTGGTGTGTAAACACATAGTGAGAAAAAAAAGAACACTCAGTGCTTCATGGGAATCTTCCAGCAGCCCAGTCCTATTGCAGTGTAACTAAGGGATTATTCAGTATCACCTGATCAAGCCCAAACTATATGCTTTACAAAAAAGAAAAGTTTTAAGCCTGATCTATAAAGAAAGGCGGGTTTCTGTCTCCCAAATCCAAAACTGGAGCTGGTGTGACAAAAGACGGACCTGAAAGCTGAAGGCTCTGGTGTCTAAATACCATAGAAACTACAAGTAAACCAGCAGTTCTGGTAGGTTTTTGTATGATATGTATAACTTTGTAACTATATACACTATATATCTATGTGGACTGAACATATATATATTTAACTTTCACGTAGAGTCTTAAGCACAAGACATTTTGCTTCACCGAGGTTTATTAAGGTGGTACAGTAACAGGGCAGTTAATGTAAGGGGAGAGTTCTGAATAATTTACTAACCTTCCATAATACACACTCAACGTCTTTCATGCAGCACAACCAAAACAGTAACATTGTAACAGAGATCCTGAACACATCGCGATAAAATATCATACGATATAATAATAATATTATCATAATATTTTCCCCGCTGGTGGGCAGCTCTGAACACCACATCCAGAACACCCTGGATTTTGTTGAGAAGGTGAGAGATGTCATTATTGAGGCAGATGAAACCATGGTCTCGTACGACGTTACATCTCTCTTCACTTGCATCCCAGTCACGGAAGTGTTGGAGGTAGTCCGTAAGAGATTACAGTAAGACACCAACCTCAGCAACAGGACCACTCTCAGCATCGACCAAGTGTGTTTGCTATTGGAACTGTGTCTTCATTCCACCTACTTCACATACAAGGGTCAGTTCTACAGGCAGAAACATGGGTGTGCCATGGGTACCCCAGTTTCACCCATCGTGGCCAATTTGTACATGGAAAAAGTGGCAAAGAGGGCTTGGCTATCCTACCCTGGAACAGATATGTGGATGACACCTGGGTGAAAATCAAATCTCAGGACGTACCAGAATTCACGGATCACATTAACTCGGTGGACCGACACATCAAATTCACCAGGGAGGATATGAAAAGTTGCAGGTTAGCCTTCTTAGATTATAAGATTTCCGTCAGTAATGGGGGACATCTAAAAGTTGACGTGTACCGTAAACCTAAACATACGGATCAGTATTTAAGGTTTGACTCTCATCATCCACTGGAGCACAAACTGGGTGTCATTAGGACGCTACAATACAGAGCGAACACCATCCCCACAGACACAGGAGGCAGAAGAACATGATATCAAGAAGGCCCTGAGTAAATGTGGTTATCCCAGCTGGACTTTTGTCAAAGCTGGAAAGGCACCTAAAGAAAGCTCCAACCAATCCAGGAGAGAAGGACAACTGCTGCCCAAGCGAAAACCTGTAGTGATCCAGTACGTGTCAGGAGTATCGGAGCAGTTGAGACGCATTTTTTCTAAACACTGGGTCTCTGTGGCTCTTAAACCCCAAAATACGCTGCGCCAAAAATTGGTCCACCCCAAGGATCGGGTTCCCCGACACAAACAGGGTAACATAGTGTACACTGATAAGTGCCAGGAGGATTGCCAGGATTTATACATCGGGGAAACCAAACAACCTCTGGGGAAGCGGATGGCACAACACAGAAGAGCTACCTCGTCAGGCCAGGACTGTGCAGTATATTTACACCTACAGGCCAGTGGACACTCTTTCAAGGATGAAGATGTACACATTCTAGACAGGGAGGAACGCTGGTTTGAGCGCAGAGTCAAGGAGGCCATTTACGTGAAAAGGGAAAGACCATCTCTGAATCGAGGAGGGGGCCTAAGGGTACATCTTTCGCCATCTTACAATGCCGTGATTGCAGCCATTCCCCAACTCCCTGTGAATGGTACTCATGGCCACTGATCAGTGGTCTTTGATCAGTGGGTTTTGGTCAGTGGTTGTTCATCAATGGTCATGAGAATTTGCATAATTAAGCTTAAGGAACTGACCTCCCAGCCCATTGTTCCTTCAGCGGGCTGGTTTCAGTCATTATGCAAATGTCCTGTTTATAAGATTGGGGAAACCTGCAGTCAGCTGAGACTGAAGAAGTCACTTCGATGAGTGACGAAACGTTTCTCCAACAAAACGCTATGTCCAGATGAACAGAATCAACTTTTGGAGACAGTCCTACATATTGTTTAATATGCGCATTGAAGGCAAAATGACCCTAAGATTCTTCACAGTGTTAGTGGAGGCCAAGGTAATTTAATCCAAAGTAAGCATTTCGTTAGATAACACATTCCTAACGTTTCTGAGTACAATAATACGGTGGCCCTGAGATGTCAAACGGACTGCAACTTAAGAAAACACCAGCAATAACAAAAATGCTGCAAAAGCACACAAAGCACAACGGAAATAGGAAAAATGACAACGGAAATGGGAAAAAACAAAACACAAATAGGAAAAACGACAACGGACCAGTTGCAGTAACCAAAATGAGCTCTGGACCCCACGTGACTACCAGTTGTCAGGTGGTCATTTTGGCAGCAACATGAACAGCGGCACTGCAGAAACTTTCAAGCTATCGGAGTATTCATCTCACTTTAATTCGCATGACATCGAGCTGTATTTCAAAAAACTAAATAGGTTAAATATTACCGACCCGTAAAATGCTCCCAGTGTGCTTTTCAAAAGTATTTCAGCGGAAGAAGACGTCTCAGATCTATGCTATCCGGACACATATATATAACTACCTTATAATCTTCCCATCTTTAAAAGCTTACAAAAGCCTGGAGAGTTACAAATGGACTCAATCTGGCTTTGTAACAAACATTCAGCTGTGGAATCTTCAAGCAAAAAAAAATTCAGCATCATCACTGGAAAGGTAAGTGTCATATTATCCCAGGTGGTGTAACGTTAGCATTGTTAGCGTGGTCTGCGTTGTCGTTTGTTTACATTAGCTTGGCTAAAATGCGTCTGGTTGTCAGTAGCTATTTTGTGTTTTTGATGTACTAAACCAAAATTGTTAACATTTGTAATTGTATTTATAGGTTCTACATTGCCAAAGGCTTAATGACCCGCAGTTAAAGCCATAGGTAGTAGTGAGAAAAGACGGGGTTGTCTTGGGAGCACACTGTAACTGCACAGCTGGCTTTGGTGAGAGCTGCTCACATGTGTCAGCTGTGTTGTTCAGTACATGGCAGCATACCAGTGGAAAACAAGAAGAGATAGCTGTTACATCTAAGAAGTGCAAGTGGGCCATCCCAAGTGAGGAGTCTTTAAAGAAAGTGGAATATCAGCAATGCAAGGACATCATTTTTAACAAGTCTAAACAAAATAAAAAATGAGAAATCTGCAAAAGATCATCCTGGCCTCCCAGCTTTTCCCACCTCTGACTGCTGCTGAGCAAGACCAACTGTACCACAACCTCTCCCAATGCCACACACAGGAGGGGAAGATCATCAAACCTAAATTAAAATTCTAAATTATTGCTATTTTTGTTATTAATATAATTCAGTGCTTTATATTGCATCTTACCACTGAAGTAAGTGGCTAGTTTGTAGATTTTTGTTCACTGAAAAAGGCAATAAAACTTTTTTTCTGATTTTGATTCTGATCTGTATCTGTCAGTCAGGAATATGAAATGTGGTTAATGGAAATCATTTGAGATGGATGTGAAGATCAAAAAATAGTGAGCCCAGGTGACATGTGCCATTCTTTTATTCTGATATTTGTAGGACAAGTAAGAAAGCTTTCCCTTCAAAAGTCAAGTCACAATAAGCAAACAAAAAGTGAGAGTTAATAATGTATATTTGTTGGTTGAGCACATCAGTCACATCATTTTCATTTACATCACTGGAAGGGCACCACATATTCAGATACATTTGTAAGCGCACAACATACACCCACAATCTTGTCAAGATAGACAGAGAAAATGATGTGACCTATCTCAAATTCAAATTTTATTTGTCACACACACACACAACCATACACAGTATGACATGGGGGTGAAATGCTTGTAGCTGTACAATGCCCGACCATTAAATGACAGAAGAAAAGTTTTACAATATTTACAATTTACAGTTTACTATAAAATTTACCAATTAACTTAGGAATTTACAGTAAAGAATGTGCAAATAGCAGAAGAGATTATAAAGATTATAAATTATAGGATTACAGGAAATGTGTGGTGGTGCGTGTGGTGATGTGTGTGAGAGTCCAGTCTTATAGTGATGTGTGTGGGAGAGTTCAGTCCTACACCTGGTTCAGGGCCCAAATAGCCTGGGGGAAGAAGCTCCTCCTCATTCTCTCTGTTTTGGCCTTAAGGGAGCGGAAGTGCTTCCCAGACTTCAACAGTGAGAAGAGTCCATTGTTGGGATGGGAGAGGTCTTCCTAGCTTTGGACTTGCACCGCTTGGTGTAGATGGACAGCAGGTCAGGGAGCTCTGATTGAATGATGCGTTCGGCTGAGCGCACCACTCTTTGCAGATCTCGTCTGTCCTGCTTGGTGCTGTTCCCAAACCAGGTGCAGATGTTTGCCGTCAGGACGCTCTCGATGGTGCAGGAGTAGAAGTTCTTGAGCACCTTCAGTGGCAGATGGAAGTCTCTAAGTCTTCTGAGGAAGAAGAGACGCTGACGGGCTTTCTTAACCAGGGAGTTGATGTGACAGGACCATGACAGGTCCTGAGTGATGTGGACACCCAGGTATCGGAAACTGTCCACTCTCTCCACTGGCGTGCCACTGATGATGAGGGGTTTGTAATTCCTCGCCTGCTTTGTAGTGAAGTCCACGATCAGCTCCTTAGTCTTGCTGATGTTTAGGAGGAGGTTATTCTCCTGGCACCAGGTCTCCAGGTTCCTAATCTCCTCCAGGTAGGCCGTCTCAATGTTGTCAGAGATCAGGCCCACAACAGCAGTGTCGTCAGCAAACTTGACAATGGAGGTGGTGTCTGATGTGGCTACACAGTCATAAGTGTACAGTGAGTACAGCAGGGGGCTTAAAACACAGCCCTGAGGCACTCCAGTGCTGAGTGAGATGGAGGGGGAGACTTATTTTCCCACCCTCACTGATTGGGGTCTGTCTGTGAGGAAGTTGAGGATCCACTGACACAGTGATGATATATATGTGATTACTCATGAAAGTGGCCACTTTCTCATTACTTTCATACATTGTTTTAGTAAGTATCCAAAACATACAAGTTTCATTATATAATTTTTCAAGGGATCTTATATCTGTTTTCACTCTTGTATGCTTTTCATACAAGTTTCACACAAGACAGATACAAACTTTATAAGATTTATATATATCTTTTCCATATGGGTAAGCTTCATTAACATTAACATGTACTGCTGAAAACATGTTAAACAAGATTTAAACCTGTGTGACGTCATCTACCGGAGCTCTGGGAGACACTTAAAAGAAGTGGAGGATCTATCGGTTTTATGAGGAAAGAAAAGATGAGAGCCTAACTATTAGCCTAAAAATCCGTCAACACTATTATATGAATCATGATAAAACATGCCTACCATGTTTTCGGTACCTGCAACTGGTCCGTCGGGTTATTGTCTCCCCACACAGCAAAATCTCCAGTGTTAAATTAACACTAGAGATTGTCTATATGGGTCCACACCTCTGAGTGTTAAATACAACACTGTTGAGTGTTAAATTAACACTTTTGGCTTTCGGACTGCAAGTGCTCGGGCCCTAACTAAGCATTTATTTATCCAATTATCTGTCTGTGTGTGCGTCTGATTATGTACTTGTGTGCTTTCATCACTGCTCGAAACAGATTTCTTTGATCATGTACACAAAGAACTTCCAAATTTCCGTTGTTTGCAGGCACCATATCAAAGCATCCTTAGTGCAATGCAAAGCTAAGGGCAGCCACTGTGCACTACAGAAATGACTGAGACAGTTTCACTTTCAATTACATAAAGAATCAGACATTTCTTTATGTAAAATCATATCTGTCAATCGTTTGTTCTCTTTGGCAAGAGGGTTTATTTCCAGTATCTTTAAATTCATTCACATTAAATTTCTAATGAATCCCACAGATTTCATGCTGTATTTGTTCACTGCACACACAAGAAAAAAATATTTCTGTTTTCTGTGATTGACTCCTTGATACAGAGATCTTATGTCATTCTGCAAAAACTAGCAAAGATATGAACCTGAATTGGACCTGGAGTACTATAAGCCCCTAGGGCAGAACATCATCAAAAAAATAAGCCTTTGGTGTACTGTTCGCTTTTTCTCCTTCATATTTGTTGTTTTTGATTTTGCCAGTGATGCCATGTTTCTTTCATACAGCATTGTCAAACAGATATGAAACATGGATTTCCAACATCCCTCCTCCAGGTTCTATCGGTCAGCCATTATAGCGAGTGGGTGTTCAACAGAACTAGGAGAGATGTGCATGTGTTCCTATAGAATTGTCACATGTACATGGAGACCGATCCTTTTGGGCATGGTGTACAGCAGTCTAATCTCCTTCTTAACACCTTTCCAGTGTGATGGCAACCCCTCCCTCCCCTGCTGCTGCTGCCATTTTACACCTAGATAAGTGTATCAGTGCTGCCAAGAGGATGAATCCCCAGGCTGTCAAGAACACAAGCTTGCCTTTCCCATCAATCAATTTGACAAGGCCAGCCACAGAGCAGAGCCTTCCAGCAACCTGCCCCTCCCTTCGCCCTCCACCTTGTCAGCCCTGCTCTTCCACTGTCTCCCTCCTCTGATTCATTTGTGAAAATACTGCATCACTGTACTATTGCAGAACAAAAAAAAGGTGAACGAGATTGAGAGGGAAACCTTGTAGAAAGTAAAGGTGGGAGGGAAAAGAAGGATGGATGGATGGATTGATGGATGGATGGATTGATGGATGGATAGATAGATGTGAGTGGTAACTATTCCTTTATCTTCCAAGAACTCCCAGAATACTCTCTTAAAATTCGGCCAGGCATTGTCATGCACAAGGAGGGACCTACAACTCACTGCACTCTATAGTGTCTGACAATGGGTCCCGTTACATTATCACAAGCAAGGTGCTGTAGAGGTATGTGTGTCTCTCCATGGATACCTTCCCAGGGAATAACTGACACACCATTGGCAACAGTGAATGGTGTTGAATGCAGCATGATGTTTTCCACATTTTCACTTGTGCTCAGAGTGACCCTGTTCTAATCTTTGAAAAGCATAGGGTGCCAGTGGTGGACCTGCCAATCATGGCATTGTATGGTAAATGCCAATAGAGTCCATTGTGCTGGGCAGTAAGCACAGGGCAACTAGTGGATGGCTACCTTCATGAAGTCTGTATTTGAATGTTTGATTAGGAGCATGTAAGGAATAACGGATACTGTGATTCAATCTTAATCGCGTGACATTTGCTCAAGCATCACAGATGTGTATCCAAAAACAAATCTGGTATCAGACAATATTAGATTCAGAGTGTTCACACAACCTTTCTTTTATTTCTTGCCACACAGCATTGTACTGTCAGGGTTCGGCACACATACACTTCCCACTGCTGCTCTCCTCCGGCGTTATGCACACCTTCTCAAGAAGCCTCTCTCCATTCCACTCCAGCGTTACTACAAACAGTAGAGAGCTCATCAGTGCCATCACCACAACCTGTCCACTCACCTGCCTGGCACTGCCCCTTAAGCTCACTCCACCACCCCCTCCCTTGCAGCTGAGAAAGGGACTACCTCCGCCACACAGATCTTGAGTGTTGCGAGAGTAGAGCTAAAACTCTTGGGGTCTATGAGATAAAGGTGTATCTTATATACCCATAGAAGCTTTACACATGCAGGGACGACTTCTGCCAAGACTTTGTGCTAACACCCTGTGTTGCTCACACAGATATTTCAAAACATATAGGTGCTGCAGAAATTTATTTCTTAAACAATTAGAGAAAGCATGAACGTTGTCCTGGAAGATATAAGGAAATCTTCCAGGACATGGGCCCAGTGTAGGAAAGGTTAGCAAGTCACATGTCTATTAAGCCAGGTCATATTTTCCTTACACTCACAGTGTACACAGAATAACTAAGCAGAATTTATATTACACGTGCAAAAAAGCATGAAAAGCCAAAAGTAAACATAACATAACACATTTCCCAACCAATATAATAATCCCTACAAAGGCAAATGGGCACTAAAAAGCCAATCAGAGCTATATCCAGCTGACAGCACAATGCACAGGGAATAATCTATAATAATGTATTGCCCATTAATAATTCACATTTATTCCCGAATGCTGCAGAGACAGCCACTGTCTCAACCTCAAACATCACAGCCATCAACAGGCAAAGTCAGAAGGATACTTGCATAAATGCAGAGAGACAGTCCATAAATCCAAATGTTGCTTTATGAAGATTAGTGTTTATTTTTATAATTTGGATGTTAATTTTTTTTTAAGTAATTTTCATATAAATACAACATGTATTGTGGGTTCACGCCCTCGGCCACGCCCTCGACAGATGAGACACCTGGGTCTCATTAAGCCGATCAGCATTTAAACCAGGAGGCGACTGTTGTTCATCGCTGGATCGTTGTCTACCACGCGTTAGTGAAGTCAAGCTACAGCAAGTCTAGTTAAGAGTATTCTCCTTTGTGCGTCATACTTAACCCTGTCTCTCTGTCTACAGAGCTTCTTGGATTTTCTCCCGTGTGATTCCCGTGTGGCAGTGTCGGAGTGTGAGCCTGTGATCGTGTGCGTGGATGATCTGAAGAATGCGTGCTTTTCCCCTGGACTTCCCTGGAGACCCCTTCTTCCCTCACTCAGCTGTATATAGCACCCCCCGCACCTTCTTGTATATACACCTGGTGAATTGTAAATCCTTCTTGTGAGCATCAGAACCGGAGTCCTGCGCTTGAGTCCTCCTCCAAACCGTAACAAGGAATTTGCTTTGAAGAACTTTGCATTCGAGATAACAAACAGTAGAAGTATTTTGGCCATCTGACTCTTAAAAGTATTCTAAAAGTGATCTGCTTGTTAAATTTCTAAACAACCTAGCATAGAAGATTTTTTTAGAAATGCTACAGTAAAAGCTCTTTTGACACTGGGATACAACTCACTATTTTAGTACTATTGGTGTCACCTGCTTCCACTCATATATCTGAAATTGTTTTTCCTAACACTACTGAAAAGCACAGAATTAATTAGTAGCAGCAACATTACAATCAGAATAGTAGTAGTAGTGTTAAATTTTGCACAATAGTATGAGCCAGGTACAACTACCTTTCTTACACAACACTCTGGCCTTTCTTTTAGTACATCAAATAATAAATGGACAACACACAGTGCTTTTCTGCTATAGCAGGCAAAGCACTTCACAGTTTGGTCTGCTAACAACATGCTCACACACACAGCTGTCATGAGCTGGGACACCCTGTGTTGATCACACAGATACGTGTTGCTGTTTGGCTGTTTAAAACAATGTGTGCGTCTGTTTATGAATAACAGCAGTAATATAATATAAAGTCGTCGATATGGACATGGCTTTGACACTTAGCGCTACAGCCCAGTGTTGGATGATATACTGACCATTATGCAATTAAGCATCTTTTCTCATAGAAAATGAGTGCACAAACTCAGCATGCCCAAAACATGGCTTTAATCAACTTTCCAGCCCTTTGAATTTTGTACTTGTAGAATAAATTCAGTTTAAATTATAAATAATACTTTGGTTACTTGGTTACTTTGTAAATTCAAATGAAATTATTTGTGCACTGATAAGTTCGGTAGTGCAGCTGTTATGATACAAAAAAATGCTATAGATCCACTTGGACAGAGAAGGTCCTGGGTGTATATTATGTTTTAGAATGAAATTCTGAGAACAGTTCCCTTTTTGAAGGCAGGATCTCCGAGTTTTAGAGGATGATGGAATTCTCTGATGGAAAAGCTGCAGATCAGTCAATCCAAGAGAGGTTGTTTCATATGGATAATCTTTTTTCTTTTCTGAAGGATGAAATCTTTGAAAATACTCCAAGTCAGGCATGGTAACTTGGTTGGAATTCAACAGCACATATCCAGCATGGTGACTTAGGTTACCTTTTCATATGTCAGTTTGGATGAGCTTGTCTTTTATATGACAGTTATATAACCTTTATATAACTGTCACAGCAAACTTTCAGCACTTTCTTTTCCCAAACTGTTGTCACCTTCTCAGCTCTGCTCACCTAAATCCTTAAGGACTTGGAGTATTTGCATAATTATACTGAGAGGCTAAGCTAGATGTACTTTCATAACTCATCAGTACCCACGTCACAGATACTTCGTGCTATAATTGTTAACTATGTGTGTGTGTTTGAATAAGGACTTCATGTAAGGTCTGTTTAAGTGTACATTCTTCGATATATGATACACTGTGGTGGTGCTAATCAAAAAGCAAGACCTCAAAATAAGTATGTTTAATACTGCAACTGAGAGTCAAACAACTTCTTTTGATGGCATGCTGAGAAAATGTAACAATCATCCATTCTGGCCCGATGACTCACAATGCATTTGGGGCAAAGGCATGTGGGTGAAAGCAGCAGGAAAATGTAATGTGTGTTTGAGAGCATCCCAGCTGGGCAAATAACAGTCTATTGTGTTAAACAACTATGCTGGTGAAGACTGAAACCCTTCCCGGAGGATATGCTGACACTGATGTGGTGTGGCGCCCTTAGGGAGCTTATCCAGCCAAGCATTTGTGGCCATTCAGCACACCAACCACACCGTGACACAACTCTTAGCAATGTGAGGCAGTCAAATGACAATTCACAATTCTTCTTTTTATTTTCAGCATTTTTATGAACAGGAAAAAGAACAGGTGTTGACTGAACAAATGACACACAGCCAAAATCGATTTTTTTCATAAACACTGGGAATTTTATTAAAATTTTATGGACATAATTTGCAGTTCGAATATGGCTACACTATAGTTCAAGAAAGCATTTCAGCAATAATTAAATCATCTAATTTGAATGTGACAATTTGAATAGAAAAAAATATCTGCTAAAGTTTTTAAAGTGTTGGGTTGAGTTGTTTTTGTTATCCACAGTAATACTTACTTTTTCTTTTCAAGGCAGTGTTGAGGATTAAAAATTAAAAATTAAAAAGTCCATTACCCTAGACTTCTAGATATCTCTATATATACCTTCACAGGTTTGTCATTTGGCCCTTTCATGAATACGAAAAAAAAATAGTGATGACTCCTTGGATGATGAATCAACAATGTGACCAGCTTAACTCACTTAAGACACATTTTGTCAACATTTGGCAAGTTCTGAGTCCACTCCCTGGTGGAGTTACTGGAAGACCCTGAAAACACGATGAGCAGAAAGAAAGAGAAAACAAGTCTCCCTCCCCTGTACAACCCTTCAGCCTCTACTGTTGTTTCTCCAGCAGCACTCTTAATATTGATTTTTGATGCCAGACTTCTGGAAACACTGCAAACGTGACAAGTGTCTACACATACAGTAAATGCATGCATACAAACACAAACACACATATTGGCAACATGCTGGGATGAACAAATAAAGGTTTTTGAAGCCTTTCCCTCAAATGACAAGTGACATTGGTATCCAGGGGACACTTTGCTTTTGGTCTCAAGCCAAGTAAATGGAATGAAAGGGACAAGAGAGGGTAAGAAAGTCTTACATTCACAGCTGATACTTAAAGATGTTGCTCAAATCAACAGGCTAATGCTAGGTACAAAGAGGACAAGTTGACATGGGTGGTTGTGCATTTAAATCTTAAAATTTAATCAAATCAAAAGAATAAAAGTAGATGTCCTTAAAGTGTTTGTTTTTTTCAGAGAGGTGCCCTGACAGCAAGTAATCACATGGCACAATTCAACTCATGGGATATCCCATGATGGTTTGCCACAGCCTTTAAACTTAAAAATAACACATTAAAAAACACATTTAAGTGCAGTTTGCATTCCAAGCAAAGGGGAACTTCTGTCAATGCACAATTTCATGGTATACCAATTACCTTGATGCATATATCAGAGCTATAAAGAATCAGAAGAAAATGCGTTGCTCAGACTGATCCATCCATCCATTCGCTTCCACTTATCCTTTTCAGGGTCGCGGGGGGTGCTGGAGCCTATCCCAGCTGTCATAGGGCGAGAGGCAGGGTACACCCTGGACAGGTCACCAGTCTGTCGCAGGGCTAACACACAGGGACAGACAACCATTCACACTCACATTCACACCTAGTGGCAATTTGGATTATCCAATTAACCTATCCCCACAAGCTGCATGTCTTTGGACAGTGGGAGGAAGCCGGAGTACCCGGAGAGAACCCACGCAAACACGGGGAGAACATGCAAACTCCACACAGAAAGACCCCGGCCTGATGGTGGAATTGAACTCAGGACCTTCTTGCTGTGCGGCAACAGTGCTAACCACTGTGCCACCGTGCTGCCCTCAGACTGATTGGAGGCAAATTTTATTTCAAAAGACTACCTGACAGAAGCCTTGATAAAAGTGTGATTTTGTGCAAACTGTGCAAAAAGGAGTTTGCATACCACTGAAGCACTTACAGTACCATCTAAATGCAAAACATGTTGCAGCGCGCACAGAAACTGTGGGAGCTGTTAGCGCTAGCAGTCCCAGCAGTTTAGCAGCTCAGACTTGATGAAATTACTGGATTAAGGACCAAAATTATTAAGTCAACATCGGAAAAACTTACAAATACTCTCACAAAATGGATTGCTCTGGACAGTAGCTCACTATCATTGGTAGAAGATAAGGGGTTAGAAATTGTGCTACAGTTAGCGTCAGGTGAAACAACTTTCCAACTTCCATGCCGAAAGACTATTCCAAGTGAAATTCAACAGCTTTATGACACTGAAAAGCAAGCAAAATTAGATGTATTACAGACAGCCATGCTAATATGGAGGATCTGGATATGTTTTCTCGTCTTCTAAAGAATCAAGAGGCTGTTTTTGCTGTTTTAGACAAACAAAAGCACAAGCTAGTCATTTTAACTCCATCAAAGCTGGTAAAACTCCAAAAGCTGGCTACTGTCATTGAGCATTGCAGTTAAATAAAAATATTTTTTAACTTATTCTTACCGTTTCTTCAAAAAGCTCTACAGTTGACAATTATTGTGTAGATTAATAATTACTTTCTTGGACTATCTACTACAGATTTGTGGCTGAGCTTCTTAAAGTTGAGAAATATGTCTCAAGTTCAATGGTTTTACCTACTTTCCGCCACCTGCATCACACCATGGAGGTCTCCGATGATGACTCAGACTACATGGTTAAATTTAAGACTGTGTTCACAAAGTACCTAACCCAACATGTAGCTACACTCAACAATCAGTAGCTCGAGATAGCTACTGTGCTTGACCCACACTTTAAGGATTTAAAGTGTCTTCCAAGTGAGAAAAGGTTCAGATCAACCTTGAGGCACTGCTGAATTAACAGTGTAAAAATGCCACCTCATAGGAGCCAGAAAAGACAAAGAGCCTCCTCCTCTCTTCATTGTCTTCAAACTCTGATTCAGATGAGGAAGCCCTGTGTAACAGGGCCCTTAGTTCGTACAGAGCAGAATCCACCATCAACGAGAAAGACTGCCCGCTGCAGTGGTGGTCGAGTCGAGCAGGGACCCACCCACAGCTGTCTGTACGGTGTCCCTTGTGAGAGTCTGTTCTCACTTGCAGGTCACATAGTAACAATAAAGAGAGCTGCTTTGAGCTCTGAAAATGTGAACAGGCTAGTTTGTCTAAGTAACTGGCTGAAAGAGATGGACAGTAAATAAGCATAGAGGTATTGTGAGTCCAATGAGTTTGTTTTTGTTGTTTGTTTGTTTTTGCACTGATCATACTGTTTTAGCCTAATATACAAAATAATTTTGGCTAAGGTTACTTTGTATTATTATTATTTAAAGACAATACTATTTTGAAAATGTATTTAAAATAGCACTTTATTTTTAAGTCTGCCCAATTTTGGCCAAGGATAATATTTTTGTTTCTCTGTTTTGAATTGACATACAGTTTAAATGTTTTTTCCCCAGAAGTTAAAAGAGCTTAAAATATTCATGTCCATGTCTATTATTTGATTCTCTCACCCACTAAAACCCCTTTAAATTAATAAAAGTCCAATGTTTTATTGTCTCTGGTGTGGCAGGTGACATACTGGGTGAAGAGTGGAGGGAGAGAGGAGAGTGGAGGACAGGGAGATGTGATTAAAGTCCCCAGAGATCAGGAAAAGGGCCTGAGGATGCTGTGTTTGGAGTCTGCTGGTTACAGTGTGCAGGACCTCACAGGCTGCTGCAGTGTTAGCAGAGGGCGGGACATACACAGCTATCATAATGACGTGTGTAAACTCTCGCGGTAAATAGTACGGTCTCATGCTAACCACTAGCAGCTCAATGTCCTTACAGCATAGCATCTCTTTGATAGATAAATACCCAGAGTTACACCATCTATCGTTCACAAACGCAGCCAAACCCCCTCCTCTCTTCTTACCACTCTCCGTTGTTCTGTCTGCCCGGATCAGATGTGTGTTTATGTGTGAGTCCGGAGTTAGCGCGGTTAGCCACGACTCTGTGAAGCACATCACGCTACATTTCCTGTAGCTCCTCTGATGTCGGGTTAGAGCCGCCAGTTCATCCACTTTTTTGGGGCGTGATCTCACGTGGTATCTGTTATTACCTTCCCCATAATAACAGATACCACAGTGATACAAGGAGCAGGAATGTACAAAATGTTTAATGTGTACTTCCGGTTTGTTTAACTTTGAATCAGCTGTGCTACAGCAGCAGACCATCCCAAGTGTCACTCTTGTAAGCTAAGAACAGAAAACTGGCAAAGGCTGGAAGAATGTTGCATGGTTCGATGAGTTGCTGTATCATAGAGTCAGAATTTGGTGTAAACAACATGAAAGTATGGATCCATCTTGCCTTGTATCAGCTGGTAGTGTAATAGTGTAATTTTGTGGGGATAAGTTCTCTTCACACATTTTATGCCCCTTAGTACCAGTTAAACACTAGCATTGTTTCAATGCCAGAGTCCACTTGCGTGACCATGTCGATCACTTTGACATACCCATTTTCTGATGGCTGCCTCAAACAGAATAACATATAATGTCACAAAGTTCATATCAAACTGGCTTCTAGAGCAGGGCGATATGACCAGAAATATTTATCACGATATACATTTGAAAATTTGCGATAACGATATAACTGACGATATAATTGACACTGACATTGACAAAATACTTTACAACTCCACAACTTTATTAGTGCAAAAAAACAAAACATCAATGCTGTATTTTCACAAGCAGCTGTTTTTTACGTGCATTAAAGTTATATAAAAAATTTAACAGTGCAAATGCAAATTCCTTGCTGACAGTTTAACCAAAAGACATTTCCAGTGGAAATTGGCCGACATATCCTCAGCATAATCATGTATAATATTCACAAAATTAAAAAAGAGGTTATACACACACAATACGGTAATATTATTTTGAAGCACAGTACGTATCACTCTGCGAGGCTCCTGCCTATGATAGCCGTAATGCTCCAACAATCCATCACATGAGCGCTTTATGTGGTACACGAGCGCTGTGTACCACATAAATTCGTTTCAAGGTCAGTAAATACAGCCAGAATTCATAATTAAGGCACATGGGATTATAAGGGGGGCAGCACGGTGGCACGGTGGTTAGCACTGTTGCCTCACAGCAAGAAGGTCCTGAGTTCAATTCCACCATCAGGCCGGGGTCTTTCTGTGTGGAGTTTGCATGTTCTCCCCGTGTTTGCGTGGGTTCTCTCCGGGTACTCCGGCTTCCTCCCACTGTCCAAAGACATGCAGCTTGTGGGGATAGGTTAATTGGATAATCCAAATTGCCACTAGGTGTGAATGTGAGTGTGAATGGTTGTCTGTCCTTGTGTGTTAGACTGGCGACCTGTCCAGGGTGTACCCTGCCTCTCGCCCTATGACAGCTGGGATAGGCTCCAGCGCCCCCCGCGACCCTGAGAAGGATAAGCGGAAGCGAATGGATGGATGGATGGATTATAAGGGGCACTGTCGATTTTCAGAAAAATCAAAGGATTGATTTTAAGTGTGCCGTATTTTCCAAAAAACACAGTAATGATGGCCCGCTAGCATGTTTACCAAAAATAGTGCTTTGTTGTGTATCTGACGAACAAAAACCAGTTCTACACCACTGAAGTTGCAGCATTTTTACAAACCAATTCTGGTTCATCATTTCATTCAACGATCCGCTTTCACCCTTCTCATTCTCCATCGCCGCCATGCTTTTTCTGCCATGTGCGTATGAAAACAAAGGCACTGCGCATGCGCATTTTACCCATATTCTATCGCGATATTTCATTTTCTTATCGTTGCCCAACATTATACCGGTATTACCGTGAATGGTATAATATGGCCCAGCCCTGTTGGCTTCTTGACTGTGGTTTCATGACAGTGGGTTCACTGTACTCGGGTAGCCTTCCACAATCACCACATCTCTATTCAACAGAGCACCTATGGGAACTTGTAGAATGGGAGATTTGGATCACACATGTGCAACTGACAAATCTTTAGGAACAGCATGATGTTATCATGTTAATGTGGAAAAAAGCTGTTCTAAAAGAAAAGGCTCCAACCTGCCAGTATTAAGTTATCACTAAAACAACGTCTAGTAAGTGTAGTCCTTATAACTACAATAGACAAATACACAATACACAAATATCCCAGGATTTTTATTTAAGATGTTGTACAGCTAATACCAGTTTTAAACAAGGAATGGGAGAAAATTACTAGCCCTGTTAAAATCGAATGAGCTACATCTTTTTCAGTAACAACGTATTAAAATGTTCATGTCAGCTGTAGTCTTGTAACAATTAACAAATGTTCATGGTTTAGGACAGCTAGAGTTATCTGTCTATTAAACCTGACATCATTAGCCGTTTCCAGGTCCAAACTCTGCTTCTGGCCCCAAAGTCAAACAAACACTGTGGCATCACTGTCAGTCTAAATTTATAAATTTTTAATAAAATGATCAGTGTTGGTGCTCTACCAGGTGTAACAATAAAGTTTAACATCCAGGCATCCATGAGAAACAGGAATTATGAAGTTTAACACAGAAGTTAGCAGAGAGTTAGCTTGCTAGTTTTCATCCATACCATGCTCTGACTGAAGAATTTCTGAATAATTAACACGTACAGCTCTGCTATCACTTCCAACATAAATGAAGAGAGAAAACTAAAAAGCAGTGACATTTTTAGGGTCACTGCAGTTGGGCTAACTGGTTTATATTGATGTACTCCGTTGGAGCTAGCTACAGAGCTATGATTAGCACAGTGTTTCCCAACCTCTTGGAGCCACAGCACATATTTCACATCCGAAAACAAATCACATGCCACACCACCAAACAAAAATGTCACAAAAAGCATATTGATAATTTTTCCCCGCACACCAGGCATAGCAGACTTGACCCGGTTTGTCCCCAGTATACCTTTTTTGCTTTCGTCTGACCACTATTCATGCTAGTTTTCATCTGGATCAGAATTTTCTCCAATACCCAGGTCAGATTGACTGGTAACGTGACAGTTCGCAATTGTTATAGACAAATGCAGGAAAAAGATGCTGTAAATGGACCATACTTCAGTCAGGAGAAAAACTGAGATAATCCATCCACAATACAGAAAAAATTGTCATTGTCATTGTTACTCGTCATGGAAAATTCCAAATCAAATCACTTTTATTGTCACATCACATGTGCAGGTACACTGGTACAGTACATGCGAGTGAAATTCTTGTGTGCAAGCTTCACAAGCAACAGAGGTGTGTAAAAATACAATAACATAAGAACAAGCAAAATATAAGAATGGGTAAATCTGAGAATTATATGAATAAATATATGTACAATATAAGAGTGTATGCGCATTACTGAATGTGTATACTAAATATGTATATCTACGTGTGTGTGTATATATATATATATATATATATATATATATATATATATATATATATATATATATATATATATATATATATATATATATATATATATATATATAATTTTTTTAATTAAATAGAATAAACAATAAAACAAAATATACAGAGGTTGTCAGTTGGATATTGTGCAAAACAAGTGGCATTTGTATACAGTATGGAGTGCATAATGTTGAAGTTCTGGTAAGTGAAGGTGAGGTGTCTATGAAGTGTTCAGCAGTCTGATGGCCTGATGGAAAAAGCTGTCTCTCAGTCTGCTGGTATGGGACTGGATACTGGAGAACCTCCTTCCTGATGGAAACAGTCTGAACAGTTTATGGCTGGGGTGACTGGAGTCCTTGATGATCCTCCCTGCTTTCCTCAGGCACGGCTTCCTGTAGATGTCCTGGAGGGAAGGAAGCTCACCTCCAATTATCCGTTCAGAGCACCGCACTACTCTCTGGAGAGCTTTGCGGTTGTAAGCGGTGCTGTTGCCATACCAGGTGGCGATGCATCCAGTGAGGATGCTCTCAATGGCACAGCGATAGAAGGTCCTGAGGATGCGGGGGCTCATGCCGAATCTTTTCAGTCTCCTGAGAAAGAAGAGGCGCTGCTGCACCTTCTTCACTGTTTTGTTTATGTGTCCTGACCACGTAAGATCCTTAGCCAGATGTACACCAAGGAACCGTAAGCTGCTCACTCTCTCCACGTGCCGAGGAACTTAAAGGAGGACACCCTCTCCACATAGTCACCTTTTATGGATAGGGGAGGGGAATCAGTTCTTGTTTTGCAGAAGTCCACGACCACTTCCTTGGTTTTCTTGGGGTTTAGGGTGAGGTTATTGTAGTTACACAATTCTGACAGTCGCTGGACCTCATCCCTGTAGGCAGTGTCATCAACGTTGGTGATGAGCCCCATCAAAGTGGTGTCGTCTGCAAATTTGATGATGATGTTGCAGGGGTGCGTAGGGGTGCAGTCACTGGTGTAGATGGTGTATAATAGTGGACTCAGCACACATCCCTGTGGTGAGCCAGTGTTGAGCGACAGGGTGGATGATCGCTGGTTGCCAACCTTGAGACTGATTGTGAACGGTCTGTGAGGAAGTTTTTGATCCATGCACATGGGGGGGGAAGTCCAATTTACCAGCTTGTCTATAAAAATGTCTGGGATGATAGTATTGAAGGCCGAGCTGAAATCAATGAAGAGCATCCTTACTGATGTCCCAGGATTCTCCAGGTGATGCAGAGCGGAGTGGAGAGCAGTGGGAGTTGCATCCTCTGTGGACCAATTTGCCTTGTAGGCAAACTGGTGGGGGTCGAAGCTGGGTGGGAGGCAGTCCTTTATGTGTTTTAGGACCAGCTTCTCAATGTACTTTGCAACCACTGGAGTCAGTGCGACGGGTCTGTAGTCACTGAGGCTACTGATGGTGGTGGACTTGGGGACTGGGACTATTGTTGATGATTTCAGGCAGTGAGGGACAGAGGCATGTGTCAGGGAGAGGTTGAATAGTCTGGTGAACACAGGAGCCAGCTGGTTGGCACAGGCTTTGAGCACTCTACCAGGTATTCCGTCGGGGCCAGCAGCTTTCCTCTGATTTACTGCTCTGAACACATTGCGGACCTGATGTTGTTGGAGGCTAAATGTGTTCAGAGCTGTGCACAGTGGATGCTGTGGGCAGGGTGGTGTGCATGGTGGGGGTGACTGCAGTTTTCTCGAAGCGGGCATAAAAGTGGTTAAGTTCCTCCGCTAATGAGATGTCCATATTATCTATATTTGTCCCATTGGCTTTGTAATATGTGATGTGTTTTAGGCCCTCCCATACCTTCCTGGAGTTGTTATCAGAGATGTGATCTGATAGCTTGTTTGAATAGTCCAGTTTTGCTGCTCTGATGCCTTTATTATTTCCGCACATCCTCCTCAGACACAGTGTGCGCACTGACGTCATCTGCGGTGCGCACACTGTCCGGTCTCATGGTGTTCGCTGTGTCAAATCTAGCACAGAATACGTTTAGATCGTCACACAGAGAGGCCGTGGTCTGCGGTGTGCTGGTTTTCCCTCTAAAGTCTGTGATTGTGTTTAGTCCCTGCCACATACTCCAAGGGTTGTCAAACTGTTGTTCCACCCTTTCCCTGTACTCACGTTTGGCTGATTTGATCGTCTTCCGGAGTTGGTAATGTGCGTGTTTTTAGTCCGATGTGTTTGCGGAGGCAAAAGCGGTGCGAACATCTTTGTTAATCCACGGTTTTTGATTTGGGAAGGATTTAACTGTTCTGGATGCGATGACATCTTCCACGCATTTTCTGATAAATCCATAGACTAAGTCTGTGTACTCATCGATATCATTTGCAGCCAGGTGAAACATTTCCCAGTCCGCGTGATCAAAACAGTCCTGCAGCGCGGACTCCGATTGGTCCGACCAACGGCGCACCGCCCTCAGGGTTGGAGCTTCCTGTTTCAGCTTTTGCCTGTAGGCCGGAAGGAGCAGGATGGAGCTGTGATCTGATTGGCCGAATGGGGCACGGGGGAGAGCTTTGTACGCATCCTGGAAGGAGGTGTAGCAGTGGTCAAGTAGCCGATCTCCACGAGTGTTGAAATGGATTTGTTGGTTGAGTTTTGGTGAAACTTTCTTCAGGTTTCCCTTGTTAAAGTCCCCAGTCGTGATAAACGACGCCTCTGGGTGTGCGGTTTCCTCACTGCTGATCACGCTGACTGTGCTCGGTCAGTGTCAGCTTGTGGGGGAATGTAAACAGCCGTAATAATCACTGCTGTAAATTCCCTCGGTAGCCAGATGGCCGGCACTTAATCATCAGGTACTCCTGGTCCGGTGAGCAGAAGGATTTGACCGGGTGCACGTTCACATAATCACACCAGCTGTTGTTGATCATGAAACACACACCACCGCCTCTGCTTTTCCCATTAAGCTCCTGTGACCTGTCCGCGCAGTGCACAGAGAACCCCAGTAGTTGTATTGCAAATTCCGGTACCTTGTCCGATAGTCAGGTTTCTGTGAGGCAGATCACGCAGCAGTCCCGCATCTCTCGCTGGAATGAGGAAAAGTAAAATTAAACACAAAAACCAGCTGTTGCTTGGGGGAGCTCACAATGATGCTGCCATACTCGGCACCATCTTGCATCTATTTCGCAAGATGGCGAAATGGACCCAGATTGTCATGGTTCTGGGTCGGTGACCCAGTGTTTTTGGTTTTTGTACTCTTATTTTTGATATTATGAATTATGACAGTTTGTGTTTTGGTTTCCCAGTGTTTATTCTGTGCTCCCCCTGTTTTCCGTCGTCCCTGCCTGTGTATCACCTCTAGTGTAGTCAGGTCTCTGTGTTAAAGCCCGCGTCTCTGAGTCTGTGTCTTTGCGTGTGTGTTTCCTGCTTTATTTTGAAGTTCCGTGTCTGATCTTAGTGGTCGTGTCCAAATTCATGGGCTGCATCCTCCTGAGGCCGCATTTGTAGACCGATTACGTCCCAGCGACGTGCCGAAGGCTGTCCAAATTCGTAGACTGCTCCGAATGCAGCCGACAAATGCGTCCTCCTTTTCCCCGAATTTGAAGGATGGGTCGGGTGTGTCCTTCGTGGCCTACCATATCCCAGAATTCATAGCGCGGCCCAGCCAAACTCCAGTTTCCAACAATGGCGCCCGCTACTAAGTTTTAAAATTACTCTTACTAATCTTTCTGGGTCACAAAATAAACTTTTAACATATTTTCAGGTGAGAAAGTAGCTGTGTAAACATCAAATATCTGCTCGGTTTATCAAGATATCGCATATTTGCAAAAGTGCTTCGACGTTTTCGGAGACGTCTGCTACCCACCAGCTCGATAGCTAGCCGGGAGCTCGAGGGTTACTGATGCGGCTGAGAACGGCACAACTCCCGGCACATCATTTTCAGATCACCGCGGACTTTCGCTGCTCGGGTTAAACGTAATATATAAGTCACTTAGACAACCTAAAAATGTTATTATTGGGCTTTTTTCAGTGTTTTGTTTGTTCGTGAGTAAATCGGTTTGGCTGAGATTAAAGTTATTAGATTAGATTAGATAAAATAAAACTTTATTAATCCCCCGGGTGGGTTCCTCCTTGGTTTTCACACAGCTGACTAAATGTCAAACAGAAAACTGATTAAACAGAAGTGTGAGACGGTCAAGAATTTACGCCAGTGTCCTGTTATATTTTAGATAGCAAGGAGCAGACGGCTGAGTTTATTAAACTCCATCGAGACAGCGGTGACGCTAATCAGAAGGCTAGACCGTCCAATTTCACAGCCATTTACTTCCGGCCTACCCAACCTTCTGAGGACCCGGCCCACGTAGACCGCGAAGGCCGGGTCCTCAGGAGGATGCAGCCCATGAATTTGGACACGACCAGTGTGTTCAGTTTACGCTTCCTTGTCTCGTCAGTTCTGATTTCCCCCAGCTGTGCTCTCCTTCTGTGTCTCATTCCCCTCGTTACTTCCCAGTGTATTTAAACCCTGTGTTTCTCTGAGTCAGTGTTGTGTCGTCCATCAAGCTGTGTGTTTCCTCGTGTGCCTCTCCGTCAAGTGTAAGTTTATATTTCCCAGTTTAGTTTTGTATGCTTTCCCCGACCAGCAAATAAAGCTGTGGTTTTGAGTTCATCCCTCGAGTCTGTGAGTCCTGCATTTTGGGTCCTCATCTCCTGCCTGCCACACAGCGTTTCATGACACAGATAGCTTCATGTACTGATTCAAATCTTTGTTAGCCTCAGAGTGATTCTTTTCTAACCTAATCAAATTATCACTGACTTTTTTAGGGGGTTGTTCAGATTTAATAGAACAAGAGACAAAGCATTAAAACATGTTAAAAACACACCAGCCTTAATAAATGCAGAGCAGTTTTGTTCCCAGAAGCAGGGTTCATACGTCATCACTTAACAACCGGATTGTGTCACTTCTGTATGGTATTGAGACATGCTACATGCCTATTTACTATGACCTTATTATCCTTAAACAAATAACATTGTGTTTTTGTGCTTGCACTAAATGGTGAAATAAACAATTTCTGTTGGAGTTTTCCTCAGACATTATAGTTGGGAGTAAACTTTTTTTTTTTGTTTCATTCTTTTTACTGTGTCATTGCCACCATTGTCACACTATTGGCCATACTGAAGACGACAGTGACAAAAGTGCTTAAGAAGCTAATGGAAAGACCTCAAAAGAAAAATATTTAAGCCAATTTAATGACAAGCAGTGCAAATGTATTTGGCTCTCAGATGTTGATAATTTCATGGCTGAGTGAATCTATTGTTGACAGTCTTTCTCAGTCAATCCAAAGTTGTACACTGTGGTATTATGCAGCTATTATGACTTTCATCCAAAGCAATTTCATAAAAAGTTTTTTAAAATTTTAATGCTACTGAGGTAAGACATCTAAAACCATGAGTGAAACTGTGCAATTATATCAACGAGTTGTAAGTGCCTGTGTGAAGTAAAAAGTACAATAACTAAGATCCCAAAAACAAAATGATCACATGGCCTGTTCTCTTTCTGGAGTCAAAATGTTGAATAGCAACATTTCAGTTTCCCTTGTACATCTCACTAGGAACCCTGTCAGACACAAAAGCAAAAACCCAGACATGCTGCAGTGCATACACATCATCTTGTTCTATCATCCTACTTAATTTCTCATTTCCTTGTCATGCCTTAGGTATTTAAAAGCACCCCTAGTGGAAAAATTCAACTTTTAAATTATTTATCTTCCAGCTGCATTGGTATCATGTGTACCTATTGAATAACAGTTATTAAACAGGTGTAGTGTAGTGCCAAAATCCAGACTTAAAAAGGGGTATAAGTCTTCAATGGAATTGAGAACTTTTGAGTCAAGTTATCAAATCAAGTAATCAAAATGAACAAAAGCTCATTTGAGAAAGTTGCTGTTGGGTCTGCGCTTCCACAGGCCCCGCTGGTTTAGAGACTTATTCCCATTAACGAAGCAAGACGAACAGCTCAACTGGTTTTTCACATGCTAGCAAGGGAAGGATCTCAGAGCAGCCCTTCTGCCCTCGGTAACAGACCACTTCGAAGAACCAGCTTCCCCTGCAACCTTTTATTTCTGTTAAACACAGTTTCACAAACACCCATTGTAACCCCCCCACGGTTATAAAAGATAAGGCACTGGGTGTGTATGTGTGTGCATGCATGTGCACGTGAGTTTGTGTGTGTTTGTGTTTGGGGGTGCGTTTGTGTGACTTCCTGCTCACCAAAAGGGTCATAAAGGCAGGAAGTTTACTAAACAAGAAAACAGAACCTTCACATAGGACGTGCCTATAATAAAACACTACAGCCTCCCCCACCATTAAACAGGCTGGGGAGGGCAATAGAAACAGGAGAATGTCTTTGATCATATAGTTTGAACCAAGACTTACAAATTTAACTACAATAATGGCAGCATTTAACACTTTGACTCTAACAGTTGTGAGTAAAAAAGAGACAGATGAAAGTAAAGAAGCACTAAGCCTTACTGGCACAGCAGAGAACATGAAGTCCACTTTAGCTTGGTGGGACTACATGATGCACCTTGAATAGCAAGCATGATAAGTTACAGAAGAGACAAAACACGAGTGGTAAAAATTCAAAGTGCTGATCAGCATCTTATTTTATTCAAGTGATCATTTGCTGTAATAACCAAAGAATATACTAAACATCTCAAACTCTTGTTTACGTGCACTTATTAATCACTATTAATGGTACCTTAAGTAATTGAAAGCAGCCCTGATAATGTATACTCAGGTTTGTGTTAAGAGATATTAAAGACCACTTCATTCTTGTCACACTTTAGTAACATTATTAGTGCTATGAATTTTACTTTCACGGATATTTTCTAGGGTGAATTAAACTTCCCTGAACATGGTGGGCAGATCAAAAGTATGAGTGGGTGAAGTGTACAGGATTCACAAGACACCTGAAAACTACGTAGATCAACTGATGTATTACAAGGTTGTATTTTAATTCACATGGCTCAATGGAAATGAACCGAGATATGCAGCAATTAGTCGTGATGAGAAAGCCAAGGTGATGGCCTGACAAAGACATTTCAATATTTTTCATTAATTAAATGTGTTTTATAGTTTTCATTTAGTTAATTCTGCAGTGATGATATACATATTGACTTTCACATTCATTTATACTCTGTTCTTATGTAGTTTTATGTAGTTGTATGTAGTTTTTTCATTTTATCACACAGCACTACAGAAAGAATATGTTGCATGTTCATTCCATTTTCTGTTGCATAAAAAAAATAATAATTTTCTCTTTTTTTTTTTCTTTTTTTTTTTTTCCTGTAGCAATCTGAATCCACTAAAGCTGTGATTTTAAAAGGTTTCTGTTCGGGGCCAGTGTATTCTGTATGAAGATAATGGGTGTTTTGACACACCTCTGGAGTTGGTTTCCATTAGCAGATGAGCAGACCTCCTGGGAGAGCTGACAATTGGGAGTGCCAGGTTGCTTGACAGGGTTATCAGTAGGCAGCCTGCAGCAGTTCCTTCACACTAATGCATTAGGTTATCACAAATGAAAAGCAGAAGAAGGTATGAGAAAGAAAACTCAAGATTGCGGAGACAGAGTTAGGAAAACTGCAACACAGCTTTATAATAATAACCAAATGAAGCTGTACTACATTTCTGTGTTTGTATAAATATATGTGACTCATAAACCTATTAACTTTCTGCAGGATACAAACGCCGGTTTAAAGAAAGACTGGCAAATTGTGTCTTAATGTATTATACATGTTACTAAATGTAACTCCGTAGGATTATTGTCATTCTTCAAGGTCTTTAACCCAGTCTTTTTGAGTTGTTAGTTCATGTTTCGTTTTTGATTTTAGAACTATGAGCTTTCTTTATAGTTTATGTTCTGGCTTTATAGTTTTCACTTGGTGATCATTTGTTCATTTGTTTTTTTGAGTTTTGTGTTTTCATGACTTGCTTTTATTTGTAGTTGGGGTGTTTTTTTGTTAGTTCCCTTTTGTGATTTCTTTTTACTTCCTCAGCCATGTTCCTTGGGGTTTACGTTTTCTTATTCACTAGTGAAGGCTATCAGCCTGCCATTTGTAACCCATAGGTGTAGATTTTACAACGTTCACATTTGGTGGCACAGAAAGTATTAATAATTACAAGTTAATGCAACATTGCTATCCACATTAAGAATGCCTAAAAGGTCCCATATTGTTAAAAAGCATTTTAGGACAGAAAGTATGAGCTGTGAAAATCTGAAATTAGAAAGGCAATGGAAATTTTATTTATAGAGTATTAGCACATTTCATTATACTTAAATTCAATGTGCATAACACAAAAGATAAAAACATATAAACTTAAATAGGTTTACAATGTCAAGAAATCACAGGCTGCAAGAAGCTCCATAAGATCACCTTAGCAGCATTAGGACAAGACTTTCGGGGAACTTTTGGAGACAACTTGAAGCACATTTAGTTAGGTTAACTGTGTTACACTGGATAAAACAAGAAAAATCTTGACTGCTTGATATGATGGATGACAGGTAAAGCACATCCCGGTCCTCAGCTCCTCTAAAGTCCACAGCTTGAATTCCCAAATGACCCAGTCTTTCACTGGTTGTGGGACCATGTGGGATCAGGCTTGACCGCCAGCCTCTACTGACTACGTCACTACATACACTACATACATAATCCAAAAGGAGTACTTTTCTAATACAGTTTCTCAAATTATTCACAACACTGCTCCTTTCAAAGCCCACCAAAAGCATCTTGAAGAAACAGCGACAACTGATTCTATGACTGAGTTTCATGATCAACAGTGTCAAAGGCAACAGTGAGATCAGGCAGGACTAAGACTGAAACGCTCCATTAATCAGTGTTGATCATTAATGATTTCAGTAAGAGCTAAACATTTTTTCTTTCAAATATTTTGCTGAAAAAAAACAAAAACACTAGAAAATGGTCTATAATTATCAATTACTAAGGGACGATTCATGGTCACCTGAACCAACCCTATGCTTTATCAAAAAGAGAGGTTTAAGCCTAATCTTAAAATTAGAGAGGGTGTCTATATCTTGAATCCAAACTAGAAGCTGGTTCCACAGAAGAGGGGCCTGAAAACTGAAGGCTCTGCCTCCCGTTCTACTTTTAAATACTCTAGGAACAACAAGTAAGCCTGCAGTGTGAGAGCGAGGTGCTCTAATGGGATGATATGGTACCACATAGTCATTGAGAAAAGACAGTGCCTAAATTACTCAAGAACTTGTATGTGAGGAGCAGGATTTTAAATTTGATTCTGGATTCAACAGGGAGCCAATGAAGGGAAGCAATATAGGAGAAATATGCTTTCTCTTTCTAGTCCCAGTCAGTACTCTTGCTGCAGCATTTTGAAGGCTTTTTAAGGGAGTTCTTAGGACATCCTGATAATAATGAATAGTAGTCCAGCAATAAACTCATGAACTCATTTTTCAGTGTCACTCTGAGACAGGATGTTTCTAGTTTTGGAGATATTGTGCAAATAGAAGAAAGCAGTCCTACATATTTGTTTAATATGTTCATTGAAGGACATATCCTGTGACCTGTTCAATTTATTCCTATTCAATGTTTTATTTCATATGAAATAAGTTCAAGGACTGTTTTGACATAGACTTCTATATGGCCAGAAGTCCATTAGAAACCACAGGTTGTTTTTTTTTTTCTTTTTTTAACTAATGCTGGTTTAAGACATTTGCTTCACTTTTTAGCAGCAGCACAAATGTGTTTGCAACCAGCACTGAACACTGTGGCAATCAGGGCTTGAGATTATCCCCCAAGAGGACATTAAAGTGAAGGACAGGACAAGGTAAGTTGTACTGACAGCAAGAATTTTCCCAGCTTTGCAGTGTTTCTTAAAAAGACTGACTGACTCACTCAGTTTACCACTGAATGAAGTTACAGCAAAACTGAATATACATATATCCATTACTTTATCTTGATTTGGGAGAAATATGTTTAGAGCTATTTGATCATTGCCATTATTATTTTCTGCATGTCTGCTCTGTGCAAAGTCATCTTTTATCTTCACAATCAGCTTCAGAATCAGAATGCTTAATTAATCCCAGAGGAAATGATGTCACAGTTGCTCCAAGACAGTGAAAAATAACTAAACTAAATTAAATAATACCATATATTACAAAGTTACAAAATATAACATAAGAGCTCCAATAAATACAAATAGTTCTCATTATAAATATCCCAGCATATTGCACAAAATTAATGTTTGACACTGAGGTGCCCTTCTTATCATATTAACTGCAGTTTTCTCTAAAGAGCATGTAATATTAAGGGTTGTACAATTATTGCACAAGTTGATTATAATGGAATCTGTTTTGACAGGGTCCACCTTTGGAGTAAAGAGTATGACCTGACAGTATTAACATCTTCCACAATACAGATGCACACACACAAACACAGTGGCAAAGGGAATAGTCCGTATTCTAAAACATCTAATTTGTGACCAGAGCTGTATTATAGTGCTTATGTACGCAAAATATACATGTTGGCCAAAAGCAGATTCTCTTTGTTGGATTCACTTAGGAAGTTGAAAGCAAGTACTGCATAAAGGCCTTAAAAGAAGGTGATGCACCTTCAATTTTATGATACCTGTGTAAGTTGTGGGACTATTTTGAGTTTTTGTTAGCTTTGTATTTTTGACAATCTTTCATTAATCTTTCTGTTTCATTATTCTGTACTGGTTTCAGTTCCCCGTTTATATCAGTTTTTTACACCTATATTTCAATGTGGTATGAATCAGTTGATGAAAATATAAACTTGTTGATTTCTCCCACAATTTTGTTTGTTTTCACACGGAGACCAATCCAAGTGAACTCCAAGTGAACCAAAATGCGGTATTACAAACCACAACAGAATGTTCAGTCTGCTTTCTTTCCATCAAAGAAAATACAGGAAGATGGTGCTTCGTCCTGGGCTATTGTGGAACAAAGAGGATTTACAGTCATTTCACATTTGCACATCTATATTATCTTCCCACATTGCTATGTTTTTTTTTTTTTAACTCAAACTTGTAATGTCACTGGTAGGTGGTTCAGATTCACACCATTAAACAAACTACTCTAGAGTTCATTTGGAATCATACAGAGACTAAACACAGGAGTTTTTTGTGTTGTGGTTTCATACTGTCTTGTTGGTTTCAGCCTGGTTCACTAATCCCTATCCCCTCATTATCCTCTGTGTGTATGTATTTCAGTCTTCCCATGTAGAGTGAGTTTTCAGTGTACACAGTGGTATTCACAATGAACAAATATGTTACTTGCTGCTGTGGAGAACAGAGCAACCAGTTAACAACAGCTCCTGTCACCCACACTTTTGGTTTCAAGATGTCTACTTGCCAAATGAATATGACTTACCAGTAAATAAAACTGGAACTATGTAAACTATGTAAATAAAACTGAACTTGCAAGTGATATGATTATTATTATTATTCAGTTGTACTGGAATATTGGACATAACTTGGCCTCAGTCTAAGCTGTAATGGCA
This sequence comes from Rhamphochromis longiceps, assembly GCF_057381845.1. Lineage (NCBI taxonomy): Eukaryota > Metazoa > Chordata > Actinopteri > Cichliformes > Cichlidae > Rhamphochromis > Rhamphochromis longiceps. The sequence goes on from NC_140566.1 coordinate 6,700,493, forward strand.
ACAGGTTTATGGTGTGGGATTTTTTTTCAGGAGTTGGGCCCTTTATTTCCTTTTTTATTATTCTGTAATGGTTTCAGTTCCTTGTAATGCTTTACGATGCCATAAATATTTTGGACAATTTCATGCGTTCACCTTTGTGGGAACAGTTTGGGGGTGGCCCCCTCCTGCTCTGACGTGATAATCATATCATATTACATATACAGACAGCAATACTGATGGTTTAGTTCTCACCAAAAATGGCTGAGCACTGAGTCAGAAAATTTTGGGCCGAATGCAGGTCCCAAGGGGCAAATGGTAGAGTTAGTCACAGCACAAGGTTTGTTGGGGGGTTTTTTTGTTTTTGCTTTTCAAGCTAGAGGTCAATTAGGTATGCTAAAGAGTCTGGGCACCAGTTCTCCCTGCAGCTTATCTGTATTCTGCACTTAAATCCATGGCCAATCTCAGAGTCATCCCGCGTCCCTGCTCTGAGCATAATATGGAATGAGTGGGAGAGTTGAGGAGGGTGAAAAGGAGGGAAAATGTTCTTTTATCCTGTGTGCCTTAATAGCAGAAAAGAAACATTCTCTTTCCATCTTAGCTCTTCTTTCTTCTTTATGAAGAGTGCATTTAGGTGTATACATATACTGTAGGTGTATTGGAAGAAAATGGCTGGCAGGTGGAATTGGATGAACAAATGTCAACTAAGTGTTACACTGTCACGCTATGATATAAGATCCGACATTGCAAGAACTACTAAATTTATATACAAACAAAAGGACAGTAGTCCAAAATTATATTATTATTATATAGTATATTATTATATATTACTATATTATCCATCCATCCATTCGCTTCCGCTTATCCTTTTCAGGGTCGCGGGGGGCGCTGGAGCCTATCCCAGCTGTCATAGGGCGAGAGGCGGGGTACACCCTGGACAGGTCGCCAGTCTGTCGCAGGGCTAACACATAGGGACAGACAACCATTCACACTCACTTGCACATTCACACCTAGTGGCAATTTGGGTTATCCAATTAACCTATCCCCACAAGCTGCATGTCTTTGGACAGTGGGAGGAAGCCGGAGTACCCGGAGAGAACCCACTATTACTATATTACTATTTTACTATTATTGTTCTGAGGCATTTTGATAAGATGCTGCCTTTAGCCAGTGAAGAAGTATTTTTAGTCAGAATCTGTCACTTCATTCATTTGATCATTACCAGCAATGTTTTCCAGAGATTTCCCCAGATTGTAGGTGTTAGGGTACTCAAGTGACTTGATGCAAACACCCTGTTATTTAATCTGTTATGTTACTCAAGGCCAGTTCATTACCCTTTACTGTCAGTCTCAATTTTTTGATGGGGCTGAGGTGTTCCTGACGAAAAATCAAAGCTAACCTACAACATGTTCCAAAACATAGATAGGGCTAAGCTACAGAACATCAGTTTTAGGTCCTAGAGGTTGAATTAGGAACATGTACTATACATGTAATGTACGTGTACATGAAATCGTGATGATTGATCGGAACATCTCTGTATAACATCTCATGTATACGGAGACTTTTTTATACACATGCACATTGGGGGGCAGGGGGTATCTATTTGTTATTGACAGTTCTTAGTTTGGTTTTTAACATTATTCTAGTGCTTTAGTTAGTGCAGGCTGACTTCTACTTTGTTTCTATGATCATTTCCACATTCTGAGTTTTCAGATTCTGTTTTGTGTTCATTCATTTTCTGCTATGAGTTGTGTGTGTGTGTGTGTGTGTGTGTGTGTGTGTGTGTGGGGGGGGGGGGGGGGGGGTGTCTCCTGGGTTGTCAGGCTGCTTCTTTTCTGTTTGCTTGTTTTTCCCACAACTGAGACACTTTTGTGTCTCAACGTAGACTCTTTTCTGTTGCAGTTGTGGGTCTTTCTTGCCAGCCCTTAAGAGCACAATCTGACCAATATAGACCCATCAGATTCTGCTTTATCCACTGAGGAGTTAGAAACAGTATTGTCGGTGTGTCTGGTGATTTTCTCCCACATGTATCCGTCCACAAATTTGTGTGTCAAGATTGTGTCTTAATGACTTTCAGGCAACAGGTATAATTTGGAGGACAAAATTTTCGTTTCCATCATGTAGTCTACCTCAGCCCTATTCCTAGTCCCCGGCATCTAAGCCCTGTCTCTCCTGTGTTCTTTCTCAGATCGTCTGTTTCTCTTTGTGAGTTGCCTGTTTTTTTCTATTGCCTTTTATTGTGGATTTTTCTGAGCTTTTTAAACATCCTTAATAAAAGGGTCATCTTTTGTTTCCCTGTACCTGTGAATCTACTTGCTTTTATGTTGCTTTTTTTATTCTACTGTGTACAGTGTCCTTGAGTGTTCTGAAAGGCACTTTCAAATAAAATGTATTATTATTATTATTATTATTATTATTATTATTATTATTATTATTTTATTATTATTAATCTAAGAATGCAGAAGAATGTGTGGCTAGTGTACATCATCAAATTAAACATCAAAACTGGATAATGAGAAGAAGAAATGTACTGAAAGGAATATATCTGAGAAAGCTGAGAAAAACTAAAAAAAATAAGACTCAATTTTATTTTAATTCATGTCTTATATGAATAGTAATAACTTTCACACACTTTTGCTTTTAACACTCTTTTGTGCCCAAGAAATAAATAAAGAATTTAATCAAAACACAGCCCCAGAAAGGACTTTGACTAGCATGTCAATATGTGCTGTCAAGAGTTCCAGGCTAAACATCAATATGTGATGAGATAGCAGTGATCATATGGGTGAGTCTCTCTCACCCCAGCCGGTAGAGGGCCCATCCCTCCCTGAGCTTGGTTCTGCCAGAGGATTCTTCCTGTTAAAAGGGAGTTTTTCCTTCCCACTGTCGCCAAGGTGCTTGCTCATAGAGGTCATATGGTTGTTGGGTTTTTCTCTGTATGTATTATTCTAAGGTCTACCTTACAATATAAAGCATGATGAGTCGACGGTTGTTTTTTTGAAGTAACTCCTCTATTTTCTGGTTTCTGCTAAATTACTTTTCTGCTAAAGGTAGTTGTGCAACTGTGACCTACAGTTGTATCTACAGTTTGCTGCTGGTGATGAGTCAAAATACACTGAAATAGAGCAGCTTGGTGCTTTATTTTAGCCTTACAAAATTTTGTATAGAAATGTAATGCTCCATGTATCATCTGATATATTATGCGATATCTGATATATCAAATTTAGATTTCTGAGCAGTCCTTATCTTTGAAAATATTTTTTTTGTTTGACATCTCTAAGCGTGTCAGATTTACTTATTTCTTATGTTGCCTGGAAAATACAATAACTGTAAATTGGCTAGCAAGATACAATGCCAAACTACCCAAAAAAGGCTGAATTTGATTTTTTTTTTAAGTTTGCATTTGAAATGACCTCCCACTCAAATGTTACTCCATTTATCCTCACACCTGACAGGCACTCAACAATATTCTATATTAATCTACCTATCGGATTTAATTGCTCATTTTCTGAAGGCACCAAAATGCCTTTCGAGCCTATTTTAACCTCTGTATATAACCGTGCATCTAAAATGTTAAAGAAATCATACAGATGGGAGGATAGCCTTGACTTAAGGATTATTTTGGAAATGCTCAGATTTATGCAGCTGTACATGCATTTAGCTGTAAAGGTATTTATTCTGATCTACCTTTCACCCATCAGTATTCTACTCTATGTAATACACCTACTCTCAGCATTTGTATCCGACATGTATCATCATTAGGGATGGGTATCGTTTAGGTTTTATCCGATACCGGTGCCAAATCGGTACTTTTGAAACGGTGCCAGTGCTTAAACGGTGCTCAAACCGGTGCTTAAAGAATGGAGAACACAAACTTTGTCCAAAAACCTCTCATGTTCAGCTGGTTTTTTTTTTTTTTTTTGTAAAAAGATAACAATGTTAGCCTTTTCTGCAGCTATGGGGCATATATGGTATCACTCTTGGCTGGAAGCAGTGCTTAAACAATGGAAAAAAAAACACAAACTTTGTCCAAAAACCTCTCATGTTCAGCTGTTTCCCACTTTTTCTTTGGTCATTTTAGCCTTTTTGGCCAGGGTGAAGGGAGTATCTGCCATCAAACAAGAGGACAGCCGCATGTAGCTATGATGATGTTTGCTAGTTCACCTTACATGCATTAATGTAATAACGTGGTTAGCCTACTCAACGTAAATTACACTCGAACAACATTAAGCGACTCACGCAGAGAAGAACGGCTTCTGCTGCCATCATCATCCTCATCATTTCTGCTACACTGGCAGGGCTAGGGGCCAGGACTCTATTCTTCGGGTTTTTGGGGGATGTTGCTCCGGGTCCGATAACTGGCAACCCACCCGACGTGCACGGTGTGAGGTCTCGCAGCAAGCTATCAAATACGGCGCATTTCTCGGCTTTTAAAAAAAACCGCTATGCGTCGCCAGGTGTTTCATCGGATTTGAGGTGTTACCTCCTTTGACAGTATCACAGTATCACCTTAAAGCACTTGTTGCTGCTGAGTTTGCATCTTTTGCTGTGAAGTACAGCCAGACTTTTGACCGCTTCGCCTTGGACATTTTTAATCTGTAGCTCTGCTCTAACTGAACGTACGTACCTGGCCCCGCCTACTATCCTGGGAAACGTAAAATGATTGGCTAGAAGTGTATCACAGCTCAGGAAAAAAAAAGCACCGAAATAAAGCACCGAAATGTGCGCTGCTTTTCGGTCTGGTTACTACCGTTTATGTCAGAACCGGTGCCATCATGGCACCGGACACCGGTACCCATCCCTAATCATCATAGTGAGTCCAAAAGAAAATTGTTCAAAAAAACCAGCTGGTGGAAGGAAGTGGGTTTTTTTCCATACCTGCCAGTAAGATATGGGGTATTCCCATATTGGTACCTCAAAGGAATTCTTTTTTATCTTTTTCACTCAGACTGGGAGTCAATCAGCACTTGCTTTATGCTTGCTTTGTATATTAGGATTTATCAGTATGTGCATGTAGGCATTTTGCACTGACCCGAGGACTTTTAGCAAATAGAGTCACAAAATAAACAATAATAAGAAAAGTAACTTTAAATAAATGGCAATGGTTTAAAAGGGTGGTAGATCACAAACTGTATGCAGAGACATAAAATGGTTTTAAGTGTTGCATATGAATAAAGTTGTAGATGGACAGGGGCGTGTTTAGCCCATTTTTGGGGGTGCTGAAGCCCCCCAAAATGAATCAAAGCACCCACAAAGAGTACTTTTTCATTAGTGATCTTAATAGTATTTTTTTTTATATTAATGTAATTTTTTCATCTAATTGAATACAATCTATTTGTGTATGATTGTGTCCAAATTGATTGAGTCCAAAGAGGGAGGGGGGAAAGAGGGGAACGTGAGGAGAAAGTACAAGGTCAGGAAGAACCATGTAAGAAAACAGACAGGGAATAGTGACAGGCAAAACAGAAACTGTTAAACTGACAAAGAAAAAAAAACTAATTTTACTCACACAATCTGGAAGTTGTGTCCTCCCTATATTAAAGCTGCTATACAGAATCTGCAAAACAAACTGGGTTGAAACATTTTTTGAATCCCTTTAACAACATTCCAACATAACATTATCATTGATTGGGGAGATTAAAATTTATGATATATATTTAATGTGGTTGAGCCACAACTCTACTTAAACCTCAGCCAGTAATAGGTAGGCCAACTTTTGGACCATCTAGTTGTCTGTATGTCTGCTGCAGTACATGCACTACATTTGCACACTATCAGAAAATGCCAAACAGGTGGAGTGAGGAACTGTAAAGAGAAGCAGAGTGCTCTGTTTATATTCTAAAAATGTTTTAAGCTAGCTTGTTTCAAAGATTCTGTACAGCAGCTTTTCCAAAAGCACACATACACTTATCAGTGTTTCTCAAACATTTTACAGTGTGTACCACCTGAGAAAATGTCAAGCTCTCCCAAGTACCACTATGAAAGCATGAAACTCATAAATCTTGCAACACAAAATTAGTATTAGTAAATTAGTACAATTAGTATATGCAGTAAAGATTTTTTCATACATTGTATACATTGTACCATAGGCAAATTCCCCTCCATTTTTACAATTTCTTTTATTAATATTTTGTACATTTCTACATTTCAAGGACTCTTCTGTTTTTGGAGTATATTTTTTATGTATCTGTATTTTATTATACATACACATTAAAAGTGAATCTCTTTCCAAAAAATGCACTCAGTTTACTTTTTACTCACTATGAGCATCATTCATTATTCTCCCCCAGCAATTAAGGTTAGGAAATGTATTTTTTTTTTATTCCAATCCATTCTTCTTTTGCAGCATTTAAATAACCTTTATCAGATTTGATGGTTTTGTTACAGACTTTTCAAAAATGTTTTGCTTTTCTTTCACAAATGTGGGGATTAAATTGTGTTAAAATGTACAAAACAGTGATGTCATGTTTTGTGACGAGGACCCAGGCACAGAGAGACTTGATGAATTTAAGAGTCTTATTATTTAATAAAGAAATTTGCAGACTTGCACAGAGATGGTAAAATTAAGATGACTGATAACGGAGACAAAGACAACAGACAATGAGGACAGGGAGGAACAGGGGTTTACATGTACCAAGGAGACAGTCAGAAAGAACTCGGGACAACTGGAGACATTTAGGAATGCAGGGACTGACAGAGACAGGGAAGAAGTCTCATCGTGATGAGTAAAGCTTATCTTGCCTGGCTGGGCAGCTCTCTGTGTGCTCAGCACCCCCAAAGCTCTGATCCTAGAATCACCCCTGATTTCAAAGCATCCATCTGGTGATATTCAGTCCTACATTAATAATAAATGTGACACTGTGATCACACATGCAGTAAAAATGATGTGCCATGCAATATTTTAAATAAGCAAAAACTGTGCTGCATGTTGAATCTTGCACATTTTGATTTGTCTAACTTAATTTTGGTTGTCAGATTGAACTTTTTAAGACTTTCTTTGACAATTTCTCAACTAAAGTTTGTGACACATAGATGACTTGAAAGTTTTGCATTTCACTTTTATGTTGACAGAAGTTATTTCTAACCTCATACCAAAATGTAAAAGAGAAACAAGTTCATGATTTTTTGGGGAACTTCAGAGACATCCAGAAGAAATTTCAAATATGATATTTCTCTATCATTTTTTTTAGTTCTTACTCTCCCTGGTTGCAGTTTGGAAACCCTGCAATGTAATAAATAAATACATTAAAAAAAATTCAACATGTATTACAACTCCTGTACCTTTTGGTACCTCTTGAGCCTAATTCAGACCCCAAACCCAAAATAGAGCAGGGCAAAACATAGTACAAAGAAATGAGATGAGATGCTGAATTCAAAGAGTGACTCACTTCGGCAGCTTCAGGCATTTTTTTTTTCTCTTTTGCAATTGGTGTAACAGCTGTGTTCTTCTGGAATGCTCAAGGGATCTTTCAGCTGACTGCAAAGTCTCAGTCTCAGGAGAAATAGATAGAAGGCTGTTAGAAGCGGTTGGCAGCACGAGTGACAGATCTGTAGCTTTGCTCTCAAAAACCAGTGATTAGAGGCACTTGTAGATACAATAATTGTACTTCTGCCACAAGGGCTCTGTGGGTCTCTGTCAATTGTAATTATAAATCAATGCAATTCAGAAAATAATACTATGATATAATTGCAAACTAAAATTTCTGTAATGGTATTGCATAAACTCTGCTATAAATTGTCATCAAAGTGCACACTTCAGCAGCAGTGATTAGATGAGAAAAAAAAAAGTAATCACTGCTAGTGGCTAATACCATTATTTGTTCTTCTCATTTACCTGTGTGATGGGAAGACAAAATATCAAGGACTACTGTTCACTTTTATTTTTTTCCAAAGTATTTGAAAAACCTTGGAAAATCAGTTTCCAGTAACAAACATTTCACCCCAACTATTTCACTCCAAAGTTTAAAGATTTTGAACCTGATTGCAAAGTGATAAATCACAAAATTTTTGTTTTAAGGCTTCATATACTGAAGTGAGGGTGTAAGGACATGAGCCAGTTAAAGAACAGCCCACTTCTGTTGGGTATGTTAACTGCCAGTTAAATCAATGTCTCGCAAAAAAATAAAATTAAATATGAACAAACAACAAGCTATGAAAAGCGCAGTGAATGATGTAAGCTTCTTGCTTATAGAATTTTTTTTCCCTTCTCCTGACAAATGCAAAAAAGTCGAAGTACTGATTCAACTTCTTCACCGAATTAAAGTGAAAAGGCTCTGAAATGTACTCAAGGTAAGTAAGTGAAAAGTAGCTCTTTGGAGGATGTTTCTGCCAGCTTTTTTTGTGCAAAACTAGCTATATTAATATAATAATAAAATAATATTAATAAAAGAGAATACACACTTTACTTAAGTTTGAATTTTAAGTTTTTCAATTTCAAGCAAAAATGTAAATATTTGCATAATTCTCTAACTGGAAGAAATTCGTTTAACATTTAAACCTACTTTCTGTATATGGCAGCACATAAAATAGAAAACAAAATTGTGTTTACACTCACTCTTTCAAATAGATGCACGTAAAACACAGCAAAAAATAATAAAACATTTTTTCAAAGATTAAAGATTCAGCGGCACTAAGTCCTGTTGTAAGAGATTGAAATCCTTCAATCTGTTACTTGTAACGCGTTACTGTCCATCTCTGGTCATGACCCTGAAAAGTTATATATACGTCTTGAAGTGTGCCTGTTGTATAGCAGGTTGCAAATTTCACTTCAAAAATAAGAGTGCTTTCAAATGTCTTGTTTACCAGCACCATCAGCTTTAATGTCCCGTGTCACAATGTGAGACCCTTTTTAGGTACATATGAAAAGTTCCATAGTAATTAAATTTTAATTCTGTTTGTTTTTATGGTTCATTAAAAGCCATGTAAACAGTCTAGTTTAAATCTCTCTCTCTCTCTCTCTATATATATATATATATATATATATATATATATATATATATATATATATATATATATATATGTAAAAACACCCAGCACGCCCCTGCGGGCGGTTTATCCTTCAAGCTCGGGTCCTCTACCAGAGGCCTGGGAGCTTGAGGGTCCTGCGCAGTATCTTAGCTGTTCCCAGGACTGCGCTCTTCTGGACAGAGATCTCCGATGTTGTTCCTGGGATCTGCTGGAGCCACTCGCCTAGCTTGGGAGTCACCGCACCTAGTGCTCCGATTACCACGGGGACCACCGTTACCTTCACCCTCCACATCCTCTCGAGCTCTTCTCTGAGCCCTTGGTATTTCTCCAGCTTCTCGTGTTCCTTCTTCCTGATATTGCTGTCATTCGGAACCGCTACATCGATCACTACGGCCATCTTCTTCTGTTTGTCTACCACCACTATGTCCGGTTGGTTAGCCATCACCATTTTGTCCGTCTGTATCTGGAAGTCCCACAGGATCTTAGCTCGGTCATTCTCCACCACCCTTGGGGGCATCTCCCATTTTGACCTCGGGACTTCCAGGTTATACTCGGCACAGATGTTCCTGTACACTATGCCGGCCACTTGGTTATGGCGTTCCATGTATGCCTTGCCTGCTAGCATCTTGCACCCTGCTGTTATGTGCTGGATTGTCTCTGGGGCATCTTTACACAGCCTGCACCTGGGGTCTTGCCTGGTGTGATAGACCCCAGCCTCTATGGATCTTGTGCTCAGAGCTTGTTCTTGTGCTGCCATGATTAGTGCCTCTGTGCTGTCTTTCAGTCCAGCTTTGTCCAGCCACTGGTAGGATTTCTGGATATCAGCCACCTCCTCTATCTGCCGGTGGTACATACCGTGCAGGGGCCTGTCCTTCCATGATGGTTCCTCGTCTCCCTCCTCTTTCTTGGGTTTCTGCTGCCTGAGGTATTCACTGAGCACTCGGTCAGTTGGGGCCATCTTCCTAATGTATTCTTGGATGTTCGTTGTCTCATCCTGGACTGTGGTGCTGACACTCACCAGTCCCCGGCCCCCTTCCTTCCGCTTAGCGTACAGCCTCAGGGTGCTGGATTTGGGGTGAAACCCTCCATGCATGGTAAGGAGCTTTCTTGTCTTTATGTCAGTGGCTTCTATCTCCTCCTTTGGCCAGCCTATTACCCCAGCAGGGTACCTGATCACGGGCAGGGCGTACGTGTTGATGGCCCGGATCTTGTTCTTACCATTCAGCTGACTCCTCAGGACTTGCCTGACCCTCTGCAGGTACTTGGTGGTTGCAGCTTTTCTAGCGGCCTCTTCATGGTTCCCATTCGCCTGTGGGATCCCCAAGTACTTGTAACTGTCCTCTATGTCTGCAATGTTGCCTTCTGGTAGTTCAATCCCCTCAGTTCTGACTACCTTCCCTCTCTTTGTTACCATCCGACTACACTTCTCCAGTCCGAACGACATTCCAATGTCATTGCTGTATAGCCTGGTAGTGTGGATCAGTGAATCGATGTCTCGTTCACTCTTGGCATACAGCTTGATGTCATCCATGTACAGGAGGTGGCTGACAACTGCTCCGTTCTGTAGTCGGTATCCGTAGCCAGTCTTGTTAATGATCTCACTGAGGGGGTTCAGGCCTATGCAGAACAGCAGTGGGGACAGAGCATCTCCTTGGTAGATCCCGCACTTGATGGTGACTTGTGCTATGGGCTTGGAGTTGGCCTCTAGTGTTGTACGCCACATCCCCATTGAGTTCCTGATGAAGGCTCTTAGGGTCCCATTGATCTTGTACAATTCTAGGCATTCCAGTATCCAGCTGTGGGGCATTGAGTCATAGGCCTTCTTGTAATCAATCCAGGCAGTGCACAGGTTGGTCAGTCTGGTCTTGCAGTCTCGGCTGATTGTTCTGTCTACCAGTAGCTGGTGTTTTGCGCCTCTGGTATTCTTGCCAATTCCTTTCTGTGTCCCGCTCATGTATTGACCCATGTCATATATATATATATATATATATATATATATATATATATATATATATACACACATACACACACACACACACACACATACAGTGTTGGGGAGTAACGGAATACATGTACCGCCGTTACGTATTTAAAATACAAAATATGCGTAACTGTATTCCGTTACAGTTACCGTTTAAAAAGGTGGTATTCAGAATGCAGTTACTTTGTTGAAATAAATGGATTACACTGCGGTACTTTCCAGTTTCATTTTGTCGCGGGTCAGGGCTGTTTGGGTTTTGTTTGACAGCTACGTTCTGTTGTTCCAGGCGGCAGCGTTACGGTTGCCATGGTTACAGGGCGACGCTCTCTCTCTCTCTGCGACTGTGTGTTTCCTGGGTGAGAGAGCGCCTTTTCGTTGTTGTTGTTGTTGTGCTAAGCTAACAGGCAGAATGCTACAAGCATAGCTCTAAAGAATGTAGCATCATGGGCAGTGTAGTCCGTGTTGCAGGGAGAATGGACTGCCATACACGTTATGGGTCTGTGAGCGCGAGGAGGGAGAAAAAGGGGAGTGGAAAGGTACGAGTTGTCATCGAGCAAAAACGGGAGCTGGAAGCATGTAAATATAATAATAACCACTTCAGCCAAGAAGAGTGTCTGACGAGCCCAGTTGTAAGTAAGCTATTAAGACTCGACTGTACACCGTGTTCGTGTTTTCGGAGGAAATTTACGAATAAATTCTTTACAAATCCTACCATGTGAATTCATGGATTTTTTTTTCACATTCTGTCTCTCACAGTTGAAGTGTACCTCTGGTGCAAATTACTGACCTCTGCCATCATTTTAGGTGGGGGAACCTGCACAATCGGTGGCTGACTAAATACTTTTTTGCCCCACTGTATACAGGGGTGCACATAAGTGGCCCGCAGGTGCGCATGCGCTGTCAAAATAAAAGACGCGCACCAGATAAGAAGTTGCAACGCATGTTTGCGTACATAAGATATTCTGGAGGAGGACAGACATTTGTTTAGAACTCTTAAAGATGTAGAAGAAGCAAGCTCCTTTAAGCAATTACTTTGGTGTTCCTCCACTTCCAAAGAAATGTCAGAAGCACGTATTCTCGGAAAAGTGGTTGCAGGAGGTGAGCTGGCTTCAAACAAATGATGAACGCACAGAGATGTGGTGCAGAATATGCCATTTGCCATTTGTTTGAAGCCAGCTCACCTCCTGCAACCACTTTTCCGAGAATATGCGCTTCAGACTCCTTCTGACATTTCTTTGGAGGTATAGGAATACCAAATTAATTGCTTAAAGGAGGATGTGATCACACTCCTAACTGCCAATATACAGGCTTGAAATTGCAACATGTTTTTAATAACTACATGAATAAAAAAAACTGTGGATTTCAAATCTCTGTTCAGTGAAGACAGATTTTTCAAATCCTTCAATCTGTAAATTTTTAGGCAGCAGGTGTCAAAAACAGCTCTTGAATATATACACTGCACAACGGCGGCATCTTATCTCACACTCTTCCTTTTTATTGTTTTGCCTGTATTAACCTCATACTAATGCTCAGCTAAATTTTAAAATCTAAATTTAAAAGTTCGTTCCTTGGTTTTACCAAGGAAGACTTCTTTTTGTTGATTAAGTCCTGCCTAAAGTGAACTAATAGCCACTCTTAGGTGGAAGAGGTTTCTAGATTTCCTTTTCTAAAATTCTCATATCCCAACACATTTTTCAAAGCGATTTATGCACATGCTTTCCTTTGAAGGCAGGCATAAGTAAGATGTAATGATTGCCTGTTTAAGCATAAGGAGCACTGCTATAGAGGTCTTTGGACACCAAACATAACCATAGTAAACATGGCCCAAAGCAGGTGCCTTTGAAAACTTTTAATATCTGCAGAAATAAAAGACTAAATGATGGACCCGTTTGTGCTACCATCATAAAGGGTTGTTTGATTACAATGTTTTCTTGATGTTACATTTATTTTTTCTGTCTAAATTTGCCAGTCTTTTGAAAGTGGCAGGCACATTTTACAGATCTGCTATTTTTTTCTTTATTCTCACTGGTATTCTCCACTAAATTACATTTCTAGGTCATGGATATTTTCTTTTTTTTTTTTTTTTGTATTTTTTTTGTGCATGAAGACATAAAGACTTCCCTTTTGAAACCTGACCCATGGGGTCACTGTGGCATTTATTTATTCTGCTATAGCAGTGCTAGTTACAATAAGTTCAACTATAACATAGGGCTAGGCGATATATCGAGTTTTTTTAAAAATATCGATATATTTTTATAAGAGATATGAGATGTGACAACATCCTTTATATTGATATAGTCTATGTTACGTTATAATTATAGTTGTGGAGCCGCAAGTTTGCCTCCCTTTTGTCCACTTTTGTCTTTACGCAATGTTACTCGACCTCGCCTCTCTCCTTCACTGAACACAACTCCCCCTCCTCCCCCATCACTTCACCCGCAGGCAGCGACAAGATGGACACGGCAAATCTCCGTTAACGACTTACTGCACATTGCCCCGTGCGTTGGGCTGGACGGCGTCAACGTGTTAACGAGCTAAACACGCTAACGAGCTAACCATGCTAACGCCATGCACGGCCTGAAATCCTTTCATTTTCTCAAAAGTTGACAGCGCGACTTATGTATGAATTCTGGTTGCGCTTGATGACCACGAACCGATTTTATGTGGCACACAGCGCTCAGCAATCTGTCAAAAAATGTTTTAGTATGACTTTGGTAAGTTACGGAACGGAGCTGCACCGCTTGATGGATTGTCGGAGCATTACGGCTACCGAGGAGCCTCGCGTAGTAATACGTACTGTGCTTCAACGTACTGTGTGTGTATAAGGACCATAAATGGCACCTGCTAAGAGACATGGTTACGAAGCAGAATTCAAACTCCAGGCTGTCAGTCACGCAGTAGAAGTTGGGAATAGAGCAGCTGTGAAATCTGTCCATGTTATTATGCTCAGCGTCTCTTAGTTTACATTTTGACTGCACAATTGTGAGCTCTTTGTTATGCATAAAAACAACAGTTTTCTTTTATTTATGGAGCATTATTATTTAATAAATGCTCATAATTTATTTTTGAGTAGTTTTTTTCATGTACATCTATGCTGTATGTTATTAAAAGTGCCTGTGTGACATCTGGGACACAGCTTTGACTAAGAACTCTCTTTTTGTTCTTACTTTATGGCTTTAAAAGACATATCGAGAGATATATCTTATATTGCCATCCAGCTAAAAAAAATATCGAGATATGATTTTTGGGTCATATCGCCCAGCCCTACTATAACACTCCTCACAAGTTTATTCTGTTCATCTGGATATAGCGTTTTCAGTGGGAGAAACATTTCTCCCACCGATGAACAGAATCAATTTTGGGGCATTTAGTTACCTGAATGATTGTGCATGCATCAAGACAACTATCCCACTAAACATTGGATGCGGGATAGACTTGCTGATCATGTCTATACTGACCAATTCTGGACATCTATATGACATCCAAAGTAGTTCCACATTTACATGATTAATATATTTAATATTTTTGAATTTACAAATTTACAAATATTAAATTGTCAGTTTTCCCCAGTCTTATAAACAGTACATTGCTCAATGACTTAACCTAGCTCACTGAGTAAACAATGGGCTACTTTGTATATTGTATATATATATATATATATATATATATATATATATATATATATATATATATATATATTTATAGCATTATAAATAATTTTAGAAGAAAAAGCTTTAAACATGCTTAATGCTTGATGTTATAGTTAGAAATGACTGCAGATTTTCTGATATAATCATTTATATTCCACAAATTTTGGTTAGTAGCAGTTTAAATATCACTTTGAATGATCATTTGCTTTTGGTGTAATACCTGTAAAGCCTTACCTTTCCCTTAGCTACAGCAAAGGTCTTGATGGAGTTTGCTACACTATGCATTACAGGTCATTTCATGATCCACCTTCACTAAAAATCAATAAATCATTTTCTTGTGAGATTAATGTCTATATTACACCATAATGCTTCTAACCTTATCCTCCGAACAAAGAGTCCGGTGGTGAATGCTAATTAGGAAAACGGAATATGTTTTAGTAGGCTAGATAAATGAAATTACATTATTTGTAATGTAAAATTACATATTTTAAAGACAGAACACTATTGGTCATCTGTTAATATCTACGGGATGGAGTAGGATTACACTACACTACAGGCCACACACTTTTTAATATTATTAATAACATTGATGATAATAATAATGAAATTACACAAGCTGTAAATTTCCAGATTGTTTTATTTTATTTTATTTGTATTTATATAATGTACATAACTCACCCACTTGCTGCACGTAATGTCCTCTTTGTATACACTCATTCACTGTATATAAAGTTCTGTCGGTCTCTCTCTTTCTTTCTTTGCACAGTCGCGGAGCGTATCAGGTCACATTTCACTGCATGTTATACCTGTATAACCATGGACGTGACAAATAAAGAATCTTGAAATTAGTAGTATTGACATGAATGTGAGGAAAAAGCATTGCAGCACAAAAAGAGTTTTACTCTAAGGTTCAACGATATTGTCAAAAACATATACTATATAGCGCTTTGAGGGTCTCGAAAGGCACTATATAAATGCAATCCATTATTATTATTATTATTAATATGCTCAACAGGTAAAGAAATAGACTATAAAAGGCTTCAGCAAACTGAGATTTACGTACACTGGCACACATATGCTACATTTAGAATACAAATCTTGTCATATTTAAATGAAAACTGGAAGGAAATCTGAATTAAACATTTGGTATCAGCCAATACCTTCACTCTTAGCCCAAATGAGGTTAATAGAAAATTGCTTGGAAACCCCATTGCCTTAAACCACATGTGTCAAGCTCAATGCCCACGGGCCACATCTGGCCCGGCGGACATTTATATCTGGCCCACGAGATCATTTTATATAGATTTATTATTATTGTTATGCATGGCCCGGCGATATGAGGCGCTAATAACACACAAACTACAGATCCCAAAATGCAGCGCTGGAGCCGCCTTGCCGAACGCTAGGCTAGCTGGGAACATTCCTGTCAATCAAGTCAAACTTCTGTTATTGCAAAGCTAGCGAAGAGAAAAGTTGATTCTGAAAACAGAGCCTTTCAGCACCGGTGGGAGACTGAATATATGTTTGCAAACATTGTTGCCGGTAAACCCGTGTGTCTTATTAGTGGAACTAGCTGAGTTGGGGAGATTTTCTCAATAGGGTTTTTGAGCTCAGCAAGGAAATCTGTCAGTTCATGGACATGGCATGTATGATGCGGTGAAGGCATTTCAAGTGAAGCTGTCACAAATGCACCAGTGCAACTTGCCTCACTTTCCCTGTTGCCAAGTAATGGTGAACCAAGTCAGCGCAACAGTGTTCCCAAATGCGCACTTTGCTAATAAACCGAGCGCACTGAGTTTGCGGCGCTTTGGTGACTTTGAAGCACAAAATGAGAATTTCAAGCTGCTTCACAACCCATTTACAGTTGACGTGGAAACTGCACCTGTGCAAATTCAGATGGAGCTGCATTCTAATGGGACACTCAAGGGAAAGTATGACACTGAATGCCCCGTAGAGTTTATTAGTTCCATTCCTGAAGTAATGCCCCAGCTCTGTCTACATGCAGCTCGAACCTTGTATATGTTTCCATTTATTTTTTCTGGGGTTTTTGGCAGCATGTTCATATTTCTATTTCTAACTTGCATAATTTTGACAGGATATATTTTAATGGAGACCAAATATTTAAAGTTAAAGTAAATTTTTTAAAGTTTATTTAATCTGGAATTATATTCCTGTCTGTTTTTATTCATATTTATGTTTAAAAAACATTATTTTAGTGTGTTCAATAAATGTTTATCTTGTTTGGCCCATGACCTAAAGTGTGCCCTGAGGTTTGGCTCCCTGTGCAATTGAGTTTTACACGTCCGGTCCGAGAAAGGATAGCATGTGCTCCATCAGTTCGAGAGCCGTACCGCCACCCAGGCCTGAGAGGGAGAGGAGCTTCTCAGCTTGCTCTGCTTCGGTGAGGGCATAGCGCCGAAGAAGCAGCTCCTTAAGGGCGGCGTACTTCCCTCGGGTGGGTGGGTCCCAGAGGAGAGTCAACGCACGACGGGTGGCTAGCGGGTCGAGAGAAGCCACCACATGGTGATATTTCGTGTCGTCAGCCGAGATGCCACGAAGGGCGAACTGAGCCTCCATGTGCACGAACCACGACGGGGGATCGTGAAGCCAAAAGTCCGGCAGCTCGAGCGCCACAGCAAACGTAGCTGCAGCCGGAGGCAGAGAGCTGGCGGCTGCTGATGCATCCAGAGCGGAGTCGGCGCCACCATCGGACTGCAGCATGTTCGAGTCAGAGGTCACCAATGTGGAGGTAAACACAGATGACACGAGAGCTCTCGATAAACACTGCTCGTTTATTACTCATCACCACAGAACTGAACACTTTCCCTCCAAAACACAGCAACAACACTTCCTGAGAACTGAGTGTGAGTGGAGCCCTCCAGTGGTCCACCACTAGTCCAGAACCCTTGCTTTACTTAAACGTCCAGAACGGCTGAACCGGGGAGGTGGAGAGTATGCCACACAGTAGCAAGTGGGGACTTTAACAGTAATGCAGCAATGGCCACCCCATTTCAATACAAACAAAAACAAAATAGCAAAATCATCTCAACTACTTACATGTTTAACAAGACAAAATTGATCACAGATTCCCTTGTTAATGTACTAAAACTGTCTTTAACAACATTCCATCTTCTCTGCATCACCTTCATTGGTCAAGGTGCTTAATGAGACTAAAGTCATGTGTCACAATGCTAAGTCCTTGAAGCTCATTTACTTGCTAATGCTAGTTTTGTTAGTTTTGCTTTTTGTTAGGATTGTAACTGATCTCAGAGTAGTGAAAGCTAGCCAGCAGCAGCTTGCCTCGCATGTTTTCTGTCAGATATAAGCACAGCTTTCAACGGCAATAGCTGACTGCGGCTACAAGTTGGCAGTAATATAAAGGATGGAACATATTAATTCACAGCGAGTAGTTTTATAAAAGCACTGTCTGAGATCAAAGGAGATCGCTTTACTTTGGTACATTTTAATTTGTGTCTATTTTAAATTTGACATGGCAAGCACTGTTTGTCTTGCTTGTCCTGACGGAAGGCCACTGATGCAACAATTATTTACTATCTGCACTGGAGTGTTTCCCAACTTTCACAAATACAAGCTGAAAAACCTATGAGATGAAATTCAATTCAGTTTGATTTCATTTACAGTATATGGTGCCACATAAAAACAACACCTGAACTTTCAGCTGACAGTTAGGTCCACAAACAAATGCTATATGAGTTCCCTAAATATGGAGACAAAATTGACACGCAGCACTGTGTTCTTAATGCCAGTTACATCCATACTCTGCTCTTTTCTGCTGATGGAGGCAACCAAACCATTTAGCAAGAATCTGTTAAAGATAACCCAGCATCAATTTGACCAGCACATCTGTGATCCAACTGCATGAATTATTCAAACTTGTTTTCAACTACCCTGTGCACTGGTTGAATATGTATCAAAGTATGGTACTCTACCTCTGTTTTTGAGCATAATTATGTGACAATAATAACACAGCCACTGATAAAATGTAATCCTCTGTTTGCCTCTTGTCTGCAGATTCCCTTTCTCTGCCATCTCAGAGGTTCCCTTACATGAGTCTGATAATGTAGCCAAATTGCTGTGGCTTGCAAGTGCCAAAGTGCTTAATTTCCTAGTCCGATTCATATAAGATTATACCTAGACCTGTGAAGTACTCACTGAGCTTAGTGCCCTGTAGTAAGTGATCTGTGTAGTAATGGCAACTCCACAGACCACTTACTCTATACAGAATGCTTTCAGCAGATGAGATGCAGTCTGCTGTGACCACACAAAGACCCCAGGGAACAACCACCAAGTTCCAGAAGGTCAGCAGTTAAAGAAATAAACAGGACAACCAACACAGCCAGCAGAATTCTAAGTATTCAAGCTGCTTTTTGTCCCATCTTCCCAAAGCCATTTTCCCACTGTTTTCACAGTAGGTAGTCTTTCTATCGGTGGGTTTTTCAATTACAAATGACAGTAGGAAGGAAAGGGCATGCCACGACCTCTACAGAGACGTGTTTGAAATAGGCTTGTGAAGAAACAGGTAGAAGAACTAAAAGACATGTCAAGAATCAAATGGAAAAATAAAGATTACGCTTTATAGAAAAACAGCAGTATTAAAAATTTGTTGAAGCAGGTTAAAAAGACCCGGACTGTTTAATTACAAAGCAGAAAGTTTTGAGACATATGTTTAGAGAGGAGCTGGTTCTGTATTACGGAGCCCCGCAGGGGACATGGGAGAAAACAAAAATTAAGACGGACTTTTGCGAGATCTCGCAAAACTTTTGCGAGATCTCGCAAAACTAACTCGGGATCTCGCAAAACTTTTAGCCGCATTCTTCGGACGCCGGCTCAAAGCCGACCGGGAGGTCGAGGCACGATGTGCCGGGAAAGCGGTGTTCCTCCCAGCTGTAGTAGGTCTCGACCTCCCGTTAGCTCGAAGCTAACGGGAAGAATGTGGCTAAAACTTTTGCGAGATCTCGCAAAAGTTTTAGCGGATGAAGATGGATGGATGGATGGATAACTATGATGAGAATAGAGAAATTACACTCAGCCCATAATCGTAAAATTATTTTGATACACAGTAACTTTTGTTACATTGAATATCTGTTCCTGGACTTCCCCAATCATCATCATCATCATCATTGTTTATTTATATAGCACTTTAAAAACACACCTGGTAGACCAAAGTGCTGAACAATACAACTATAAATAATAATAATATAAGAGCTGAACAAAACAATAAAATTAATAAAAATTATTAAAATGTCAGTCACCCACAGAGTTCAAAGCCAGAGAATAAAAATTGGTTTTTAATCTGGACTTAAAAACCGGTACTGCTATAGCTTGTCTAATATGAAGAGGAAGACTGTTCCAAAGCAACGGGGCCACACTAGAGAACGCCCGGTCTCCTCTGAGTTTCAGCCGTGACTTAGGGACTGAAAGCAGCAGTTGCTCAGCTTGACGGGAGGGAACGAGTGGGAACCAACTTCACTACCAACTTGTTTGCATTTCACCAAAGTCCAATGCTAAGTTAGCTTGGGCAATAATGTAGGTTGACACTGGGATAGTTGTAGCTCAGGAGCTAGAGCAGGTCATCTGCTGATCGGAAGGTTGGTTCGATCCCTGGCTGCGTGCCCACTATTACTATCCTGCAGTACACTGACTACTATCCTAGTCAGTGTAAAAACTGTAAAAAGGTATTAGAGTCACAAGAGCAGCATTCATTAGCCAGCAATGACGTCACACTTCCTAATGCCCCAAACCAGTACTTTGCTTACAGCAACCTTCACACCAACAAAGTAAGAGCTCAAGAAATAACGCCATATAGGAAGGAGCCTGTTCTTGTCATGCACGTACAGCACTCTCAGATGAACTTTACTCTGAGGAAGGCTACAGGACCAGATAGAGTGCCAGGCTCCACACTGAATCATGTCCTGAGCAGCTCACACAGGTGTTCACATAATTAACCTGTCCCTGTAGCAAGGTGTAATCCCCACATGCAACAAATCCTTCACTGCCCAAAAAGCAAGGAGTAAGGTGTCTCAGTGAATACCATCTAGCTGCCCTAACATTTAATATAGAGTGGTTTCAGAGGCTTGTTCTATTTCACTGACTCTGGATTGCCACCAGTATTTCTACTGAGGAAACAACCCAAAGGAGAACACAATCTCAACTCAACTTTACACAACCCTGTTCCATCAAGAGCATTCCAACATGTATGTCTAGGTACCATTTGGTGATTTCAGCTTTGCTTTCAACATCACTAGAACAAAATAGATCATTTGGGACTTTAGAAGTACCAGGAAAATAACAACTCAACCCTTCCACATAAAACAGAAAGGAGGTAGAGGGGTTAAATACGGAAGCGTAGAGCTGCCACACAGGCAAAAGAAAAATAGAGCTATATCACGTTATAATGTGAAAAGTTTATTGTTCTAACAATATACTTTTCATGTTTGTACAATAGACTTTTCTTGTTTGAACAACATAATATCACGTTATTACAATATACATAATTATCAAGTTCGTACAATATAATATCTATATTGTACGAACGTGAAAGGTTTTTTGTTATAACGTGATAATTATGTATATTGTAATAACATGATATTACGTTGTTCAAACGTGAAAAGTATATTATACTAACATGACAGTATATTGTACAAACATCAAAAGTATATTGTTAGAACAATTAACTTTTCATGTTATAACATGATATAGCTCTATTTTTCTTTTGCTTGGGTGGCAGCGCTACGCTTCCGTAGTTAAATGACGTTACATTCACAGAACTTCTAGAGAAACTGAAATAAAGGCAAACTGCCGATCTCTTTTTAAAGCTTGTGGACAAGTGAAGGGCCAAAACACTTGCTCTTAAGAAGCAAAGTGACTCACACACTTGAACACAAACAAGTGCAGAGTACAACTATCCCTTGTGTCATGTGTTCAGAATCTGGTTAAATGAACTGCTGAGATGAAAGCAGGGGGCACTCCTTCACCAGTCAGTAGCAAATTAAACAGAAAATTTGCCCACAGGATTTCTGAGACGCAGACATTTATGAGACCATTAACTTTGTCAAGAGAACCAGAATAGAAGGTGGCACCTAAAAATCAGGAGAGTGCCTGAAATACTTGACAAAGAGCGTGACAGTAAGGAATGATGCTTGACAAACAAAGATGAATGTCTGCTGGCAGCTGGATGCTTAAGAGATGATTTCTAAAAATGTAGGTGCTATTTAGAAAAGGGCTGTGGTCATATCCATTGATGGTAGAACTGATGATTGAACAAACAGAAAGAAAAAACAGGCTTGCTGATGATTAGGTATCTACAGTACTGTTAAGTATCTAATGTTTTACTTAATAAAAGTATGATGTCAACCAGACATGAGGCAGAATATTGTCTTGGAGAAGTCTGTTTCCGAGTTTCCATGGTTGCAGTTTTCCCCCCAAACAACCTGCTCTCCAATCCTGTAAAAGTTAAAACAACTTGTAGATGAAGTTAGCATACCAACCTTGAATTTGTGTTGGAAAAAATAACTACACACAAATGATTACATATATAATTTCTTTTTTAAAATAATTTTTAGGAGGAGGGCTAACATCCTTATTTCAGGCAATATACCCTCTGATGTGTATACTCAGCGTTAATAGTTTAAAAATTGCAGTACATAATGAACAATAAAGGGTACAGAGAGAGAGAGACCATAGGACTCTATCCGTTTATATTTATTGCAGGGAGTGGAAATGTTTTCTATTTAATTCCAGGAGGGATTAATATTATATTATATTACTTAATATTAATGGACAATATTTGAACAGCTTTGAACTTGATCAGTTTACCAGTAAAACGTAGATGGTCATATGTTTATCATGATGAATTGCAGCTAAAGAGGTTTAAAGCCAAATGAGTAAATTCACATAAAAATCACACCCTTTGAAGTGCAGTTTTTACACACATTTAAAGGTATGTTCTACTACAATACCTCCACAAGTTTGCTCGTTTACCTCTTTCGCTGTTGGCAGCAAAAGTGAGAACTGACAGTATCTCCTAACTACTGCCTAACCAGCAGGCTTTCAGTAAAGGTTTGATTGCACAGTGATGAAGGCTTCTCCAAGTGCTGTATATTAAAGTCCTTTTGACAATACTTCGGACAGATTGGCAAGACTGGAAAATTAGCTCCTCCTTACTCTATTCCTTAAAGTCCAGCCGTCCTCAACACCTACAGATGACTGTGGACAGTAAGAGCATGAAACACCACAGGCAGTACAATGACAATGGAGCTCCTAGAGGTTTTGGATACAGTATATTTGATTGAATACTGGCCATTACAGTAGACAGATTTTCACATTTACAGTGGTTCAAACTGCCAACTGGTTTGCTCTGTAGTGGTTTTATATCTTTCTGGCTGGCAGTGGATATAGAGGCTCTTCCAACCAACGCTACTGCGGAGAATCTGACTGCTTCCTCTGTTACACTTAAATCTAAATAAACTGGAAGGTGTATGGGGAAGCCACATAACACAGTTGTCAGGGACACAATTTCTTTTACCAGACATAAAAAGAATGTAAACGTATCTGAAGCAAGCACGCCAAAAAGATGCACAAATCTGCAAAGGACAACGTCTGTTAAAGGTGTTTTCCAAAAAAACAAACAAATAAAACTGTTTTTTATGGTTTACAGTGTTTTGTAATTAGTGGACTGGCAGGTAAACTTTGCTTTTAAAATCAGGACTTTCTCTTTGACCCTTGTGGGATTATAATATTATTTTATGCCATGTTAGACCCCTAATTAAAGATTGTGAATTATTATGTAATTTTAGTTTGCATTATTCTCCTGAATTAGAAGGTGATAACTATTGCATTTGTTAAACTGATTTGCATTACAGTAGACTGCTGATTTATTGTGAATGATATTGTTTTATGATGCATTATACTGCTGAGTTATAAGAAATACTGTTCGCAGAAAGTCATCGCGTTATTTGTCTGATTAGAAGAGAACAGAACATACTGGAGAGGTTTTCTGCCCCATCTCAGCAGGAGCAGATAAACAGGGAGCCAAGGTCGTAGCTTAGGCGCTGTGTGAGAGAAAGAATGTGAATGTTTAGGCTTTTATGATAGGTGGGGGCCACGAGAGGCTATAAGAGTTTGATCAATGCTCCACCATTTTGAGATCTGATGCTGTCTGCGTACGGTGTCCATCTCCCACGTGTGTGATCATTAAAATCATCCTTTGACTCAACCCGGCCGGACCAGTGTTGTTATTTTGGTTTTTCCTCTTGTTTCCATCCCCAATATGTGAATCCGTAACACCCTCTAAAGTGATCCTTTCTTTACAATAATACTTTCTTATTTTGACAGCTTGCACATACTAATATGCATATCTGATGGTAGAATAAGCAAACTTATGAATACAAACGACAAGAAATGGAAAAATAAAACAAAATGAAATTAGATATATTCAAATCACCACAGTCCTAATGAAAATAACTAAATGGTCATGCAGCTCAGCATTATTTACCTGTAGTCAGCATACCAACAATGAGCTGATCAATTAAGAAACTAGCTTAGCCTTGACCTTGGCCTGAATCAAATTAGCTTTATCATTAGTTAGTAATACAGACTTAACATATTTCCATAATAAAATGCTGCATGTTACAATACCAAACAAAACCTCTGCTACTAAGGGTTTGCTGCTGTTCCACACTGAAAACAACTTGGTAAAACTCAATGCTGTTTTGATCTTTGCCTTTATTTTTGTAACTGTGTTTATCGCACTAGTTGTGACAGCAGTAGGATGCTTTAAAAACCTCAGGTCTTAAAACCAGAGATCAAAGAGCTGTGATAACACAATGAAGCAAAAGAGAGCTTATAGAGTGCTTTTTTGAGCAGGGTTACTTAAAGATATAACCTACTTCTGTGAAATGAAAACCAATTTTATGCATGGTGTGACATTCAACACATGCAGTATCCCTATATAACATGACAGCAGTTACCAAATTACAAAAAAAACCCAAAAGTCTCACACATAACACCTTGTTCCCAATTTTCTTATAAAAGAAAGCAATTTTGTGTATATGCAAACTGTTACCTATACTATGCTATACTGTATATGATTTTCATCAATTCTCTTCTGGTTATCATTAACAGTAAGCGTACCCAGCTATAGGGCGAGAGGCAGAGCACACCCTGAATAGGGATGGGTATCGAAACCCGGTTCTTGTTGAGAACCGGTTCCCACTGTTTCAATTCCTTGGAATTGTTTGGCATTTTTGCAAACGATTCCCTTATCGATTCCAGTCGCCCAGAATGACATCACCACGTTGCGGAGCGTCATTTACCTGGCAGGAAACATGGCGGCTCAAATGCTCAAAAGTTTGATTATACTTTACGAGAACGGATGACAACAGGGCAACTTGCAATACTTGCAAAGTAGATATTTCATTTAAGGGTGGAAACACTACGAATATGCAAAAGCATTTGCTCACAAAACACGCGATAACCTTAATTAAATGTATGTCGTGTTTTTAATTCCGCTCCGGACTCGTGAATCTCAACGCAGTAGCAGCGGTAACGTTTGCACGTCCTCTCCCGTTATTGCGGCAGGTAAATAATCAACTAATAGTGCATATTATGTTAGCACGATCTGCCTTATTACAAAACCTGCCATCACTGTGCGCTGCATTTAGGTGCCCATGATGAGAGAGACAGACAGAGTCTGGCTGGCTCAGATGCTGGCAGTTCTCGCTGCAGTCTACCGTTAGCGTCTCCTTTCAGGCCAGGATAGACGAATGTCACCGAGCAGTAGGGATGGCACCGGTTCTGACATAAACGGTAGTAACCAGACCGTAAAGCAGCGCACATTTCGGTGCTTTATTTCGGTGCTTTTTTTTCCTGAGCTGTGATACACTTCTAGCCAATCATTTTACGTTTCCGAGGATAGTAGGCGGGCCCAGGTACGTACGTTCTTTTAGAGCAGAGCTACAGATTAAAAATGTCCAAGGCGAAGCGGTCAAAAGTCTGGCTGTACTTCACAGCAAAATATGCAAACTCAGCAGCCTGCAACAAGTGCTTTAAGCTGATACTGTGATACTGTCAAAGGAGGTAACTCCTCAAATCCGATGAAACACCTGGCGACGCATAGCGTTTTTTTTAAAAGCCCAGAAATGCGCCGTATTTGATAGCTTGCTGCGAGACCTCACACCGAGCACATCTACTGCGGGTGGGTTGCCTGTTATGCAACATCCCCCAAAAACACGAAGAGGAGAGTCCTGGCCCCTAGCCCTGCCAGTGTAGCAAAAATGATGAGGATGATGATGGCAGCAGCAGCCGTTCTTCTCTGCGTGAGTAGCTTAACGTTGAGTAGGCTAACCACGTTATTATATTAATGCATGTAAGGTGAACTAGCAAACATCATCATAGCTACATGCGGCTGTCCTCTTGTTTGATGGCAGATACTCCCTTCACCCTGGCCAAAAAGGCTAAAATGACAAAAGAAAAAGTGGAAAACAGTTAAACATGAGAGGTTTAGGACAAAGTTTGTGTTTTTTCCATTGTTTAAGCACTGCTTCCAGCCAAGAGTGATACCATATATGCCCCATACCTGCAGAAAAGGCTAACATTGTTATCTTTTTACAAAAAACAGCTGAACATGAGAGGTTTTTGGACCAATTTTGTGTTCTCCATTCTTTAAGCACCGGTTTGAGCACCGTTTGAGCACCGGCACAGTTTCAAAAGTACCGATTTGGCACCGGTATCGGATAAAACCTAAACGATACCCATCCCTACCGAGCAGTGACTAAATTTGAGGTCAAAGGCTTGCATCCATTTGCCACAGCAGATGCCCCCGAATTTCGGTAAGTGAATGTGTTTAATTGTAGGCAGGGACATTACTGGATATTCCTGTGTAATTGCTACAGAATAATTTATGTTATACTTTGTTATTGCTACAGAAGAATATTTATTTTATTATTTTACATTTACATTTTTTTTTCAGCACGGTGGCACGGTGGTTAGCACTGTTGCCGCACAGCAAGAAGGTCCTGAGTTCAATTCCAACATCAGGCCGGGGTCTTTCTGTGTGGAGTTTGCATGTTCTCCCCGTGTTTGCGTGGGTTCTCTCCGGGTACTCCGGCTTCCTCCCACCGTCCAAAGACATGCAGCTTGTGGGGATAGGTTAATTGGATAATCCAAATTGCCACTAGGTGTGAATGTGCGAGTGAATGTGAGTGTGAATGGTTGTCTGTCCCTGTGTGTTAGCCCTGCGACAGACTGGCGACCTGTCCAGGGTGTACCCTGCCTCTCGCCCTATGACAGCTGGGATAGGCTCCAGCGCCCCCCGCG
Organism: Rhamphochromis longiceps; assembly: GCF_057381845.1. NCBI lineage: Eukaryota > Metazoa > Chordata > Actinopteri > Cichliformes > Cichlidae > Rhamphochromis > Rhamphochromis longiceps. Next base: position 6,727,403 of record NC_140566.1, read on the forward strand.
ACCCTGAAAAGGATAAGCGGAAGCGAATGGATGGATGGATGGATGGATGGAATTTTTTTTTTCCTGGGGACCCTGTGACACCCCATTGAAGAGCCGTAGGCTGTGGATCTCTTAAGATGTCACTGTTAGGTTTGTAAGGCCATGTTACTCCTAAATTTCTATCTTGTTCAAAGAGAAGATATAAAACAAAGTTCTAAGCTAATCGACCTTAGTGTTCTCCTTTTTAAAAAAGAATCGATAAGAGAATCGATAAAGAATCGAATCGTTAAACAAAATCGAAAATGGAATCGGAATTGTGAAAATCTTATCAATACCCATCCCTAACCCTGAACAGGTCGCCAACTTGACGCAGTGATAACACAGAGAGAAATAACTATTCACGCTAACATTCACACCAATGGGCAATTTAGATTCACCAGTTAACCTAATCCCACTAACTGCATATCTCTGGACTGGGGGACGAAGTTATATATTATCTTATCAACTGATTCTACTCATTTCTCTGTCATAACAATTTACAATGTAGTTTTTTTCTGTGTGGACTCATTAGAGTTTGGGGGATTCCATGGAGGTATTCTGACTACTATGTTATACTTCAAATCTTAAAGTGTATTATCCAAAGTTCAACTAGTTTAAATAGAGATACTTTAACTGTTGTATGGGTTGTGTTGTGTTCATATGGAAAGCGACGGTGTTTGGAGCTCTCGTTAATAGAAGTACAGGGTTGTTAATTCAGGTTTATAGGTTTATTAGTAAAGGGTTAAATGGGGAGAAAGAGAAGACATTAATCATCCAGCATCTGCAATAGTGGTCTGTGGATGGCTTAATGGCACACTGTCAAACTAGAAAGCTTACCTGTACCCAGCATTTATCAAAGGAACAAGCAGAGTTTTTGATGGCTAGGAAATGCACTGTAAGAGAGAGCCTCTTTTGTCTTTATGAATCCTTAGAGTGTTCATTAAGCAAAATATGAAATTATGACAGGGAAGGCTGGATTGACGATAGGTAATCATGGTGCCTGATTGACATGTAATTGTTTTCTGAATTGTAATTATAGAGTGAGGCAAAACATTGGCCTACAGTAATTAATGGTAAAGAGCAATTTTTTTCAGTGGAATTCACTGGGGACATGAGCTTCTAATATAAATACAGAGAGTGAAATGTGTGTATGAAGCACAAACCTCTGTTAAACCTTTATCAGGAAGAACAAAACATTAGGATTTTTGTGTATGTGTGTAATGTATTTGACAAATGTGTGTAATTCCTCAAAGTAGAGTTAATTTGGCTGCAGAAGCCAAACAGTTGCATCCATGGTTACAGTACTCCCAATATTGTTTAAGCAGTTATATTCACTATATTCTGAGTCTTCTATCACACCTTCCTGGCCAGCTCACCTTTTTTGCATTTGCACTTAAAATATATATTTATTTGCAAATTTACTGGTCTGGCTGTGGGCGATGCGAGACTTTCTGCACGTCATTCACCTGCTCTCTTACCCCCACTACACAGTCACTACCCAAAAAATGAAAGAAAAAAAATCTGTGTAAAATGAATAGAAAAAGCATTTTTTGTCAATATTGATAAAAATACCTTTGAATTTCTAAAATACTCTGGTTATGCAGCTGATACCAAAGCCTGTAACCCCATTAACTGGTAATAACAAAACAAAAGTAAACAAAGTGTTTCGAATTCTGAAAAGTATCATACAATTATGAAGTATGAAAAGACTTAATCCAAGTCAGGTTGCAAATAAAAAAAATCTGGTTACTCATCCTACCTGCATCTAGTTATTCACTTGTAAATATTTGTCTCTTCTGCAATTTCAATACGTTTTCAAATCACAATGACTAAAATTGCAGAATTTAGGTAACTTTTTATCCATCCATCCATCCATCCATTCGCTTCCGCTTATCCTTTTCAGGGTCACGGGGGGCGCTGGAGCCTATCCCAGCTGTCATAGGGCCAACACACAGGGACAGACAACCATTCGCACTCACATTCATTCGAACATTCACACCTAGTGACCATTTGGATTATCCAATTAACCTATCCCCACAAGCTGCATGTCTTTGGACGGTGGGAGGAAGCCGGAGTACCCGGAGAGAACCCACGCAAACACGGGGAGAACATGCAAACTCCACACAGAAAGACCCCGGCCTGATGTTGGAATTGAACTCAGGACCTTCTTGCTGTGCGGCAACAGTGCTAACCACCGTGCCACCGTGCTGCCCAGGTAACTTTTTATTTTAATTTAATATAATATAACATTTTTTTAAATGCAAATGTTTATGTGAATAATTTTGAACTAACAGACAATTAATGCCAGTGGCATAACCTCCATAAGGGAATTTAGCACTGCATGAAAGCATCTCACATAGACTGCACACACAAACTAAGTTGATAAAAGCAGTGTGTGTGAAGTCTGGTTTGGAAAAAGAGGCGGGAAGGCTCAAAGGAATGCTGATATCCACCTTTTGGTTGGCAGCCCAAATCTGAGCCTTGGTCACTTCATGGTATTGGGAAGAGCAAATACAAAACAGCAGGTAAGTTCAGCTCTCTCCCATCCTGTACTATTCTATTTTCACTTTTATCATTGCTGCATCACTTTTTTCTCATCAAACTCCTTTTCCCCTCTAAAGGCAGCATTAAAAAGGCAGCTTTATTTTTCTTAGTATAACCAGGTTGGGCGTCCTGTGAGAGGCAGTATGAAACAGAAATGCAGAGTCCTGTAATTATGAGAAAAACATATGTGCAATCCTCATTTGCTTCACTTTATTATTTCTTATTGCTATTGCTGTGATAAACACATTAGTTCTGACATTGAAAGTAGCCATTGTTTTTCTATGAATACAACTGGTATACTGTATTGACTGTCATGTATTCATTTGGGTTGGACAGCAGATGTGACAGTAATACTATTATCCATCTGGCAGGAAAATTTCATCAAATATAACTTAGTTATTACTTTTCAGTTATGCAGTGTTGGGCTCAACAATGTTTGTTTCTCAAGGTATTAAAAAAAGTGTGCAATGAATTATAACACAAAAGTGAATCGGATGATCACAGAATTATTTCCATGGTTAGTTAAAACCCTTCAAAACTCAAGAACCCTGGCATAACATGTGCCAGATTTACTGTATACTGAGTGTAGAATGAAGGTAAGAACAAAGCATGGGGGTGGGGCAGCTAAGAATAAAAATGGCTGTAGTGGCTATATAGTTAATGAAAGTCTTTAGTTAAACCTCTTGAATTAAAAGCTCCAAGTCAATCACTTGTTGACCATTTGATTTAAAATTCACTGTGGTAGTATACAGAGGAAGCATTACAAAAACTGTGTCATTATCCAAATTAATTTAACTGTATGGTTTGCTATGTAATAAGGGGAAAATGGTACTTCTGGGAAGGAACCGAAGCGAATGGATGTATAAGAAACTTGGGATGGGAAAATTGTTAGAAAAAAATAGAGAAAACTGAAAAAAGACTGACCGAAGGGACGGTTGCTGCGAAGCAAGATGTCTGCAATGGTAGCCATGAGCCTAGCTTGGCAATTGCTGTCATAGAAGATAGCAGTGCTGTCATACACGGAGGCATAAAGCAAATGGCTACAGAGATAAAGTGTGAGCTGGGTAACTTTTAAGACAATATCAAAGACAATTTGAGAAAGGAAGTGGGCAACATCAGAGTGAAATTCCGACAGAAGCTAGGTCACGTAATAACCGTTCTGAAGACGACAAATGACAGGGTGGGGGAGGCTGAGCGCCACATAGCTTACATGGAAGAGAGAAGTTTGGACTTTAAAGAAACACTCAATCAGTCACTCCAGACCCAGGAGATTTTGCAGAAGAAACTTACAGACCCGAAATCTTACTTGTGCATAACAATGTCTATATATATGGCATACAGGGGCTCAGAAGGAAAAAAATACCCACCAATATACAGAAAATTTTAAATAGGAGCTGGAGCTTCACGGAGTCGAACTTGGAATACAATAATGCCAGATCTCTGGTTCTCATAGGAGAAACAGCCACTGTCTTCTCTTCACAGAATTCAGTTATGCTTTTCTCTCAAAGATCATTAGATTACCATGACCTGGATATAAAACATGTCCTTTGCCAAAATAGATACTGAAAACTGATGAACTTGGGTTAAAGATTAAGTCTAAATGGACCAAATGCAAAGAATATACAATCCTAAGTGTTGTTTTAGGGTTGAATTAAGTGGGGTTGTGGCAGAGTAGCTAGATTATCCCCTCCATACTGAAGTGGTTCACTACTTCAAAATATAAGTCTTTTTGTGTCTTTTTTTTTTACCTTTGTTGTTTCTTCTGTTTTTTGTTTGATGATACTGCATGTCATATAGTTCATGTACAATTTAAATATGAGTCAAAGGAGCTTGCAAAGAAAAGCGTCTGGACTTCTTTAAGTTACTTGAAGACGTTTCACCTCTCATCCGAGAAGCTTCTTCAGTTCTAAGGTCAAATGGTGGAGAGTCCCAGATATAACCTAGTGGGAGTATCCCCCCACAGAGGGACAAAAGGACCCCCTGATGATCCTCTAATCACCTGAGCCAAGGTGGGAAACTGGGCGTGGGTCCCAATCAGCCAGAGTTTCGGGTGAGTTCATTGTGAAACCTGGCCCCACCTTATCATGCGAATTCCTGAGATCAGATGGCCCAGGATGTGAGTGGGCGTTAAGGCGTCTGGGAAGGGATCTCAGAACTGGATTATAGATGGCAGAGAGTTGGTGTCGTAAACCACTGCCTCTGTTCAAAGATGGTCACTCACATTGGACATAGATGGCTTCTTTCACTCCTCTTTCAAACCATCTGTCCTCTCTGTCCAAAATGTGAACATTGGCATCCTCGAAAGAGTGTCCTTTATCCTTAAGATGCAGATGGACTGCTGAGTCTTGTCCTGTGGAGGTGGCTCTTCTGTGTTGTGCCATGCGCTTGTGAAGTGGCTGTTTGGTCTCTCCAATGTAGAGGTCTGGGCATTCCTCGCTGCACTGTACAGCATACACCACATTGTTAAGTCTGTGTTTTGGCGTTTTGTCTTTCGGGTGAACCAGTTTTTGTCTGAGCGTGTTGCTGGGTCTGAAATACACTGGGATGTCGTGCTTGGAGAAAACTCTCCTGAGTTTCTCTGATACACCGGCTACATAGGGGATAACAATGTTGTTGCGTGTGTCTTTCTTATCCTCCCTCGCTGGTGTCTGATCTTCTTTTCTGTGCCTCTTTGCTGACTTTAAGAACGCCCATTTAGGATAACCGCACGTTTTGAGTGCTTCCTTTACATGTGTGTGCATTCTGTCTGCAATAGTCGGCCTCATCACTGATGGGGACGACAAGGAGTACAGAGGTCTGACCCAAGACTTTGTGGACTGGTGCCAGCTGAACTACCTCCAGATCAACGCCAGTAAAACCAAGGAACTGGTGGTAGACTTCCGCAGGCACAAGCATTCTCCACTGCAACCACTGAACATCCAAGGTATGGACATTGAGGCTGTGGACAGCTACAGGTACCTTGGTGTTCATCTGAACAATAGACTGGACTGGACTCATAACTCAGACGCCCTCTACAGGAAAGGGCAGAGCAGGCTGTACCTGCTGCGGAGACTCAGGTCGTTTGGAGTGGAGGGCCCACTCCTGAAGACCTTCTATGACTCTGTTGTGGCTTCTGCTATCTTTTATGGCGTGGTCTGCTGGGGCGGCAGCATCTCTGCTGGGGACAGGAAGAGACTGAACAGGGTGATCCGAAGGGCCAGCTCTGTTCTAGGATGCCCTCTGGACCCAGTGGAGGTGGTGAGTGACAGGAGAACGGCGGCTAAGCTGTCATCCCTGTTGGACAACATCTCCCACCCCATGCAGCAGACTGTGACAGCACTGAGCAGCTCCTTCAGTGGGAGACTGCGGCACCCACGGTGTGGGACAGAGAGATTTCGCAGGTCTTTCCTCCCCACTGCTGTCAGACTCCATAATAAAGACTTTAACTGATCAAGCACACACATCCATACATATGCAATAATGCTAAGTGCAATAATCCTTTCTGTCATCGTTGTATTTTTACTCAGTTGTATATAGTATTTGTATTCTATTTTTATCTTATTGTATATTTATTTTTATTTTATTCTACTGTATATAGTATTTTATTTTATTCTATTCTGTACAGTTGTGTACTGTATTTATTCTTATTGTATTCTAATTTTTGCCTCATAACTTTTGCACTGTCCACTTCCTGCTGTGACAAAACAAATTTCCCACGTGTGGGACTAATAAAGGTTATCTTATCTTATCTTATCTTAAAAGAATCTGCAAAGGAGCTATCGGTGGGAAGAGGTAGAATTTGTGAAAATAACATGATAAATATCATACTTTAGGTATCCTACTGAAGCTTTCTCAGAATTAAATAATTTTTTCCCTAAACAAACACACACAGATCCATGACCTTAATTGAGCTTGGGGATATGCTTTTGTTTGTGTATGTTGGGTGACTTGAGATAATTTAGGGACTGCTAAAGCTACTGTTGCTGTTGACTGTGTCTTTTGCATAGAGATGCCAGTAATCAATTTCATTAAGCCTATCAGGGGGAAGTAGCAACTGTGCCCCTTCAGCTCTTCACGTCTCTTTGCAGATTGAACTCCGTAAGCATTAGGGTAAACAAGTAAAGGTTCATTGACACCTCAATGGTAGACAGTTTTTCCCGCTCCATTCTTTCTGTTTTTCAAGTCCAAAGTTCCACATCTCAGTTTTCCTTTTGTCCACCTAATCCACCCTTGTGCAGTGAGCTGCTTGTCAACCTTGTGAGCAAGAACTATATTAAGGGGCTTTTGAAGATAATAAAAAGAGATTGTATTTTTGATGAAAGGGATTTCAGTCAATATTCTTCTTCACTTTAGTAAACCAACCCAGGCAAAGGCACACTGTGCAGAACAGCTTGCAACTTCAGCGAAATTATGAAGGAAACAAGACATGACTGTCTCGTTTTAAAAGCTCAGAGATGGGTTCATGTTTTGGGAAAATAATTTTATACTGTATGTGCATGATAGTCATTAAAAAATTAATTGCTTACTAAACAAAACCTACAGAGACACCGTATTGCTGTAAAGTAAACCTGTGTCTTTGTTTAAGGTGTAACCCTGGACAAATATAGTGCTATTTTTTTTTCATCAGAATCCTTTAATTTTCTTTGAACATCAGAGTTTAGCAAAATTTGAAATTGAATTCTATGGCTCTGGATGTTTTTTGTTTACAGTGGGGCAAAAAAGTATTTAGTCAGCCACCGATTGTGCAAGTTCCCCCACTTAAAATGATGACAGAGGTCAGTAATTTGCACCAGAGGTACACTTCAACTGTGAGAGACAGAATGTGAAAAAAAAATCCATGAATTCACATGGTAGGATTTGTAAAGAATTTATTCGTAAATCAGGGTGGCAAATAAGTATTTGGTCACCTCAAACAAGGAAAATCTCTGGCTCTCACAGACCTGTAACGTCTTCTGTAAGAAGCTTTTCTGTCCCCCACTCGTTACCTGTATGAATGGCACCTGTTTGAACTCATCATCTGTATAAAAGACACCTGTCCACAGCCTCAAACAGTCAGACTCCAAACTCCGCCGTGGCCAAGACCAAAGAGCTTTCGAAGGACACCAGGAAAAGTATTGTAGACCTGCACCAGACTGGGAAGAGTGAATCTACAATAGGCAAGCAGCTTGGTGTGAAAAAATCAACTGTGGGAGCAATCATCAGAAAATGGAAGACATACAAGACCACTGATAATCTCCCTCGATCTGGGGCAAGATCTCATCCCGTGGGGTCAAAATGATCATGAGAACGGTGAGCAAAGATCCCAGAACCACACGGGGGGACCTGGTGAATGACCTGCAGAGAGCTGGGACCAAAGTAACAAAGGTCACCATCAGTAACACACTACAACGGCAGGGAATCAAATCCCGCAGTGCCAGACGTGTTCCGCTGCTGAAGCCAGTGCATGTCCAGGCCCATCTGAAGTTTGCCAGAGAGCACATGGATGATACAGCAGAGGATTGGGAGAATGTCATGTGGTCAGATGAAACCAAAGTAGAACTTTTTGGTATAAACTCAACTCGTCGTGTTTGGAGGACGAAGAATACTGAGTTGCATCCCAAGAACACCATACCTACTGTGAAGCATGGGGGTGGAAACATCATGCTATGGGGCTGTTTTTCTGCCAAGGGGACAGGACGACTGATCCGTGTTAAGGACAGAATGAATGGGGCCATGTATCGTGAGATTTTGAGCCAAAACCTCCTTCCATCAGTGAGAACTTTGAAGATGAAACGAGGCTGGGTCTTCCAACATGACAATGATCCAAAACACACCGCCCTGGCAACAAAGGAGTGGCTCCGTAAGAAGCATTTGAAAGTCCTGGAGTGGCCTAGCCAGTCTCCAGACCTCAACCCCATAGAAAATCTGTGGCGGGAGTTGAAAGTCCGTGTTGCTCGGCGAAAGCCCCAAAACATCATTGCTCTCGAGAAGATCTGCATGGAGGAATGGGCCAAAATACCAGCTACTGTGTGTGCAAACCTGGTAAAGACCTATAGTAAACGTTTGACCTCTGTTATTGCCATCAAAGGTTATGTTACAAAGTATTGAGTTGTATTTTTGTTATTGACCAAATACTTATTTTCCACCCTGAATTACGAATAAATTCTTTACAAATCCTACCATGTGAATTCATGGATTTTTTTTTCACATTCTGTCTCTCACAGTTGAAGTGTACCTCTGGTGCAAATTACTGACCTCTGTCATCATTTTAGGTGGGGGAACTTGCACAATCGGTGGTTGACTAAATACTTTTTTGCCCCACTGTATATAAACCCAATCCAAAGTGTTCCCCCTTTGGTATAGTTTACTAGCTGGTAGACTCTAGGCAAGAAGACACTGTAAGTGTGCCTGATTAAAACTGCCCACAATAATATACACACCAGGTGAGTCCATTGTCCAATAGTGAAACAGCTACACTAATGTTAGTCTCGTAATGTAAACAAGAAACTACCGTACTGAGCACGACTGTTAGCGCGCTCAGTAGAAAGGAAAGTCGCTTATTGAAGGTTAAGAAAAACATTTTTTGAAATGTCATTATTTCAATTAACAAATTTTCTATTTTGTTATAGAAAAACAGAGGTCTCCCATGTTATTGAATGACTTTGTCTGATTTCCCACCTTTGCTCTAGTTAGAAACTTTGCTGTTAAAGGACTATGTTGCTTCAGCATAATAGTATGACGCTGTGTGGCATTTTCTGAAATGTTTAATGGTTTTGCTGTTTGAACAGTCTGCAGCGTCTTTTTTATATTTTGCTGAGAACCGTAATGTTTTCACACTAAAAAGTCTGATCACCAAATCTTTGTGTATATCTGCAGGTATATAAAAACGGTCAATTATCCATTTCACTACAATGATCACAACACTAATAAGTAGAAATAAAGATTAGCATTCAGTGTTCAGTTTCTCTTTAACACATTCATCTTAAGCAGAGAGAATGTGGTGCACTCTGTATGAGTGAAAAACCTGTATGAAGAAACTACATTCAGGCTAAAAGACGTATCTTACACTAGTATAAAGCTGCTAACACTACAAAGTCATATTGCAATATAGAGTCATATAGGGGGTGTTAAAAAATAAAACAAATTTTACAAACAACCATGGATACCAAGTTGACATGAAAGAGGTGGGAATGTGAGACTTTAAATAGCTTTACATATGGTGGGTCCACTGCTTCTTATCTAATACAGCAATTTTCTGTCTGGGAGGAGGAGGAGGCACAGAGGAGGAGAGAAAATACGACAGCCAAGCCTCCACCTCCAGCTTGAGTCAAGACACAGACAAAGAGGAGGTTTCCAAGCACCACACTAGAGCCACTTCTCCTTATCCCCTTAATGGAAGCCTGTGACATAAATTCATAAATTCACTATGAAAGCATCCAGCATCAGCAATAACATTCAATGACTTTGCTGGAGGAGCTCATCACATCTTGAGAATATGACTTACCAAGCTTTAAATGTGATTCTAGTGATATAGATTTACCCTTGCATAGCTTCTGTGTAGGACTTTGCATGAAAGCCAAAATGATGTAGTGATGCACATGAATATGTAGGCAGGATAGCCACTTATCATAAGCCTGCTTCATGTTTCGTTTAGGGAGTTTGTGAGGAATTTAACTTCCAACTAACTTGCTTATAATGTAAACATGTAAACACCTCTACCTCACATTGCTTACACAGAAACCTAACAATATATGCCCCATTAATTTGTACAAGCAGCATAACACAACTCACAAAGAAAGACATAGAAGAAGAGACTTCTTTGCCTTTTGTCAAGCTGAAGGGGGTCTCTTTCTCTATGTGCGAAGCACATATTTGTGTGTGTTCTTAGGAAACTAGGCAGAAAGGAGGTCATTAACAATCTAGGAAGTCATTCTGTGTGGAGTTTGCATGTTCTTTCCATGTCTGTGTGGTTCCTCTCCGGGTACTCCAGCTTCCTCCCACAGTCCAAAGACATCCTGTTATGCTGGGCTTACACTGTGCGATTTTTGGCCCATTTTGAGTCGATTTTTGAGTCGTGCGACCGTTTTGGCGATCGGCCCGATTTTGGCCTTTATCGTGCGTCGTGCATCGTGTAGTATACGTGGGGCAACGAGAAGCGATTAACACTTCACGACCAAGCGACTGATGATCGGGAGCTGGTCGTGAGGTGTTAATCAAACCTGTTTGAAATCCTCTCGACCGTCGTGAGGGTGTCACCGCAGCTTCTCACACTGCGCACTCGCAAACACAAATGTCAGCGAAAAAGACGGCGCAGCATGGCAGCGTGTGATCTGGACACAAGTGATGGACGCACAACTTGTAGAACTATGGCAAGCTCATCCGAGCCTTTTCGATGTGGCCTCGCAAAATTATCACAACCACAACAGTGCGTTTACAGTGCTGCTCAATCACAGCTGCCTGATCAGTGTTTTTCATTAGCAATTTAGCAAAGTTGATAGTGGTGTGCGTGTCTGTGTGAGTGAAAGACAGAAAGGGACAGCGAGCGACAGAATTTCTGTTATAACCTTCATTTTATGGACGCACAGTGTGAGCACTCAGGTCGCATCAGAGCATCGGGCTGTATAGTGTGAGAGCCTGCATCGTGACCTACAAACTTCTAACCCCTGCGAGTCAATCGTACAGTTTGAGCAGAAGCTGAATAACGCGACTGAAAAAATTGCACAGTGTAAGCCCAGCATAAGTGGGGTTAGAGTAAATGCTAACTTTAAATTTACACCGACAGGTGTAAATGGTTTCCATTTCTCTGCCATAACCCTGGAACTGACTGGTGACCTGTCTGAGGTGTACCCTGCCTCCCATCCTATGGCAGCTAGGATAGGCTCCAGACCCCTGAATTCAATAAGCTGGAAGATAATTGTTGTGTGTATATTGAAGATAGTGTAATTTTATTTAATTCAAATAATAAATGATGTTCTTTTCACAATCAAGCATATTATACCTGAGGATATTCTATTACCGTATTTTCACGACCATAAGACGCACTGTACTAAAAGGCACAGTCTCAGTTATGTGTGCCATTACTGTATTTAACACACACATAAGGCACACTGGATCATAGGGCGCATACAAGTACCGTATGCGTATTTAAAAATAAAGCGGGAGCAAACCTGAGTTCGGTACCTTACTCACATTTTTATTACCAGTAATCGTCATCATCAACAACACACAAGCATACAAGTGTGCATATTTAAAAATAAAGCAGGAGCAAAACAAAGTTTGGAACTCACATTTTTATCATCAATCAAACCCATCGAAGTCCTCATCCTCTGTGTCTGAATTGAACAGCTGCGCTAAATCTCCATCAAACATGCCAAGTTCACTTTCTTCACTGTCAGAGTCACTTTCCGTGCCGTGCGGCTCCTCGGAAATGATGCCGGCTTTTGCGAAAGCTCGAACAACAGTGCCAGCAGACATGTTAGCCCAAGCATCTACAATCCATTGGCAAATTGTGGCGTAACTCGCCCAGCGCTGCCTTCCACTCTTGGTGAAACTGTGGTCTCCATCGGTCATCCATCGCTCCCAGGCCGCTCGCAGCCTTACTTTGAACGGGCGGTTCACACCGATGTCCAGCGGTTGGAGTTCCTTTGTCAGGCCTCCCGGAATGACAGCAAGCTCACAGTTCATTTGTTTCACTAGTTTTTTCACATCGGCTGTGAGATGGGCACGCATAGTGTCACAGATTAAGAGCGATGGTGATGCGTGGAAAAAACCACCTGGTCTCCTTACATACACCTCCCTCAGCCACTCTTTCATCATTTCCTCATCCACCCAGCCCTTTTCATTTGCCTTAATGATGATTCCTGCTGGAAACTTCTCTTTAGGCAAAGTCTTTCGCTTAAAAATCACCATAGGCGGCAGTTTCTGTCCATTAGCATGGCAGCCAAGCACAACAGTAAAAGAAGACTTTTCATACCCCGTTGTGCGTATCGCTACCGTGCTGGTCCCCTTCTTCTCCACAGTGTGACTCACCGGGATGTCAAAAGTGAGCGGGACCTCGTCCATGTTTGTGATGTGGCTGGGCTGGATGTTTTTGTCGCCGATGTGTTTGCTGCAGTAGGAGCGGAAGATGGCCAGCTTTTCATTATAATCCGCTGGAAGTTGCTGCGCTACCGTAGTCCTGGTCCGGATGGAAAAATGGCACCGTTTCATAAAACGAAAGCACCAAGACGGACCTCCTTGGAAATGTTCAATGTTCATCTCTTCAGCTAGTGAAACTGCTTTTAGCCGAATGGTGACCGTCGAAACGCTTCTCCCGCTCGTTCTTTGCTCGATGATCCACCGCTCAAGTCTTTCCTCCAACCCGGGCCACCTCGCCTTATGTCCGCGGAAACTCAGCTGCGTTTTCTTGACCTGCCGGAGCTTGTTTTCTAGCTTCCTCCATTTACTAACCATCGATTCGTTAATCTTAAATTCTCTCGCTGCTGCTCGATTTCCATGTTCCTCCGCATAGCTGATGGCCTTCAGTTTAAACTGTGCTTCGTAAGCGTGTCTCTTTGCCATTTTCAGGGTTGTTAAAACAACGATGTCCTGCATAATGCACATACCTGTTCTTTTATACAGGTATGTGCGATAAAGTCAACGCATACACTTCACCCTTTAGCGTTCTCATGGCAGGGCTCTAGACTAACTTTTTGACATGGGCGCACCGGTACGCCTAACTTTAAAAATTTAGGCGTACCGGCACAAAAGTTAGGCGCACTCAAATTTTTCAACCGCATCGCTTAACACCGCAGTTTTACATGTGCACTTTCTTTGGGGGGGGAAGTCCATACAGACAATATTAATTTCTAAATTATTAACTAACAAACTTGTGCTTAAAGTGCTTTGTCAATATTGTAGAAAATGTTAAAAACTTAATCATCATCTTGGCCTCCTCTGACGACCTGTTTGCTGCTGTCTGCTGCTGAAAGGCCGTGGGGAGAGGGGACACTTGGGCAGTGCATTTACTGCAGCATATAATGTGTTTTCTGGATACACTGTGCTTTTTCAGCATTCAAATATTGATGGCACCGTGTCAGAGCACTGGCTATGAATTTCAGACAGATCAGGCCTTAACTTAACAAAAAAGTTATCAATAGTTCTTTTCATCTTTTCTTATTACCCACAGCTACAGTACATCCACTTCTCTCAGGCCTAGGCTGCTCACTAGGGCTGAGTATCATCACTGATTTCTATAATCCATTCAATTCCGGTTCTCAAAGTCCTGATTTGATTCAATTTAGCCTCAGACAGTCAGAAATATTATAATTCTGATCATTTATCAGTACTGATACACATGAGACTTCATCAGAATTGTGAAAATCACAGCAGATGCCTTTGTGTGAAAGTAACTGAGAATAAAACACAGGAAACCATGAAGGAGATTTTCCTGGTCTGGCTTTTTATAGCAGATAACCTTAAAAATATTCTGCAATTTTGCATAATTTTAAGAAATTTAAATGTCTTCAGTATTGAACAGCAGAAATTAGGCTTTCTTGTCCGAGGTCATTTAAGTGAAAAAAGAAAAAGCGCTGTAAACAACGCTAGACTGGTGGGTAATAAGCGAATGAATAATGCAGAAAACAGATTTGAGACGGGAAACTGTTCCTGAAGTACAGAGAGAGAGAGAGCTGTGCAGGAAGTGTGATTTTTATCGTGGTGGAAGCAAAACAGCAAAAGTCAGAGGGAATTCATGACGACATTGATCAAATGTGAAGCGCAGTTTGCTGCTTCTTTTGCTGCAGGCTCGGTGAATTTTGGTTGGAGAGAGGCAAAACCTGCAGCTCAGAATCAGCGCAAAAAGACGTAAACACAGCGCGGACCCGAAGAATCGCTAAGCTCCGACAGCGTGTCCGTGTTCAGGCCGTCGGGTGAGAAAGCCGAGAAAGACGAAGCTGATTCTGATGTGTTGGGTCCGCTCGGTGTTTAGGTCTTTGTGTGGAATCCGTTAATGAATTGATATCGCTTTATTCAAGCTACTCACCTCTCTCTTCCACCTGCACTTTCAACTGGACCACGGCCAATCAGAGAGGTCCCGCCCCTGACTATCTCTGATTGGTTTAGTCCACGATAGGGGCATAATGTGTGTCTGTTGTTGACCACACGGAGAGTTACAGAGATTTTTTTTTGGTTACCGGAACAGTTGGTCGCACCTGTGCGACCAAATTGGTCGCACTCTAGAGCCCTGCATGGTGTTTTCTACTACGTCCTCATTACAACACACAGGGCGCACTGTGCTATAGGGCGCGCCGTACTTTTTGAAGAAAATCTAAGACTTTTAAGTGCGCCTTATGGTTGTGAAAATACAGTAAATGTGAGATTGTTTAACAGGCCATTATATTCTAAGGCTTAGTGCTTGTTGCTACAAGTAAAGATTGTGGATTCTAGAAAATGTGTTCACTGAATGGACAGTGCAAAAGAAAAAAAAAGACAGTTTAGTATGTCAGTAATCATAAAGAAATATAGTATCTTCATATAGCAAAACTAAACTGCTTATGTATAACTTGTACATATCTTTCTTGTGTAAATGTAAATTTGTCTGTGTTATTGTGTAAATACTTATGCTATTGTGTACTTCACACACATGGAGAGAAGCCAAACTGCATTTCATTGTTTTTGTAACAGTGACAATAAAGAGCTATTCTCTTCTATTCTATTCTATTTTAGCTTCCAATATTTCTTGTGATATTTTAAAATGGTTATACTTTTGCGACTTTGGAAAAAAACGCCTTAAAAAAATTACTTAACTTGCGAGAAACTGCCTCTGTCCGCTGATTCAGCAATTTGGATTCTTTGCATTTCAGGATACTGTTTTTTAATAAACGGTAAGCATTATACATATTGTCCTTGCAACATTGGAATGTCATAAATGAATGAATTGCTTGGCTTGCAAAAGTATGACGTCACAACAATATGATTGGTCACTTGCAACGTTGAACCTGGAACAACATTTATTATGATGATGTGGGAACAACACCAACACGAGGATATCAGACCATCTGTCTAAAACATAGAAGAAACTGGGAGTGCCACATATACATGCCTAAAAGCTTCTATTACTGTTTATTGTAAGAAGAAGTGCAGAAATGTACTGTGTGTTTAGCCAAAGATCTTTTTAAGTTGAGAGAAGTTGCAAGCATCTCAAAATCACATGACCAATTTAAAAGATTTAATATGCAGCCTTGCGGGATCACCGTGTTTTGAATACTGTCATTATGTTTGTTGCAGGAAGAAAAAAACAAAACAATTTTCTATTATCCCGGTAGGAAAATTGTTTGGTAACACATAGCATTTGGTTGCTTAGGAAGAGGGAAGTGGTGACAGTGATGAAAAACAGTGATATCGATAGTGAGTTTTGAGATTTGTGACATTTAGCGTGTTTGGAGTGTTGTATAACTGGTGTACACCAATGAGGCGACTATTGAATGTCACAGACACTGGCCCCATCGATCTCTCTATCTACCTACCACACACACACACACACAAACACAGCCTCTTGTCTTCTAAACCTAGTAATTTTTTACAGATCACACTGTGATACACTGAATATTTCAAGTTGAATAGGGCTGCCACAAACGATTATTTTGATAGTCGACTAGTCACCGATTATTTTTGCGATTAGTCGACTAGTCACCGATTATTTTTGCGATTAGTCGACTAATCAGATCATGCATCCATTGTACGTAAAACGTACAGCTTATTGCACCAGCATGCGTCTGCTCTTATATAACTATCATTAGGGGCGACCGTGGCTCAGGGGGTTGGGAAGCGTATCTGTAACCGGAAGGTCGCCGGTTCGATCCCCGGGCTCTCTGTCCTGGTCGTTGTGTCCTTGGGCAAGACACTTTACCCTACTTGCCTACTGGTGTTGGCCAGAGGGGCCGATGGCGCGATATGGCAGCCTCGCTTCTGTCAGTCTGCCCCAGGGCAGCTGTGGCTACAACCGTAGCTTGCCTCCACCAGTGTGTGAATGTGAGAGTGCATGAATAGTGGCATTGTAAAGCGCTTTGGGTGCCTTGAAAAGCGCTATATAAATCCAATCCATTATTATTATTATTAGCTTACAGCTTTTTTTTTTTTTTTTTTTTTTTTTGTGTCCCGTTTGGATCTTTAGCCATCAGAATTGTTGTCTTAAGGCCAAGAAAGATGCCAAGCGGATTTATTTTACCAAGTGGATCATCATGGCCTTGCCATATTGGTCCATTTGATTGACCTTTATTATAATTATGAATTTATTTTATCTTCAGTTGCTACAAACGGGACAGGACAGGGAGAAAGAATGAAAGAAAGAGAGGGAGAGAAAGAAAACCAAAGGGGAGAAGAGACGGTGAGAAGGGGGGGAAGAAAGAAAAAAAAAAAAAAAAAACACCTGGGTCACCTGTATGGAGAAAAAAAACAGAAGAGAAAGCAAACAACAAAGAGCAACATAGTAAAAAAAAACGGCACCATCACAATAAACTAGCTAGCAGTAGATATCAGTAGATACTAAACAATAAACGATATTGTGCAGCACGCAAGATAGACAGCGCACAATGTGCTTTGAGGCAGCAGCCAAGAAAGCTGTAGTCCGCGTCTGTGAATACCCGTGTGTACACCTGTGTGCATACCTGTGTGGATCAGCATGCTTGTATTCCAAAGGTTTCTCCATGTAACGATCTGCTAGGGAGTGTGGGGGGGCCACAGCCCCGTCCTCCAGGGTATGAAGCAGGTATGGAGGAGATCAAAACTCCAGACATCCAGAGGCCCCCAGAACACATGAGACCAAGGAAGACCAACAGAGGGGCAGCCGCGCCACTGTCCCAGTAAGAGCTGAGGAGAGTCCCAGATGAGGGCTCACTCAGCAGCCGCGGAGCAGAAGCCAGGGGGAGTTGCAGTGACGCGCCCGTGAGCTCCGCCGGCAGCCAGCTGTGCCTGAGTGACCGAGCCCCAGGCAGCTTTAAGTGTTTAAGGTATGTGCTAACTAAAAATAAAGACAAGATGATAGTTTATTAAATTTTAATGAAATTTGGAGATTGTTTCGGTGAAGTTTAATAAGCTCCTTGCTATCTAAAATATAACGGGACACCGGAGTATATTCTCGAGCATCTCGCACTTCTAATAATCAGTTGTCTGCTTGACGTTTATTCAGCTGTGTAAAAACTATAACTTTCATCTCAGCCAAACCGATTTACTCAGGAACAAATAAAATACTAAAAAAAAAGACAAACAATAACATTTGTAAGTTATCAAAGTGACTTATATATGTTTAACCTGAGTAGCGAAAAACGGCGGTGGGTTTGAAAACGATTTGCTGGGAGTCCGGTGTTCTCACGGGCTCTAGTGAGCCTTGCCCCCGGCTAGCTATCGAGCTAGTTGGTAAAAGACGTCTCCGAAAACGTCAGAGCGCTTTTGAAAATATGTGGTGTCTTGATAAACTGAGCAGATATGAGCTTTACACAGTTACATTCTCGCCTGAAAATGATATGTTAAACTTTTATTTTGTGACCCAGAAAGAATAATAAGAGTAATATTAAAACTAACTAGCTGCCGCCATTGTTGGAAACTGAGCTGGGCTGCGCTATGAATTCTGGGACAGAGCTACCTCTTCTTCGGGGTTTAACGGCAGCTGGCATCCTTGTACATGCAGTGCTGCCATCTTCTGTTTCAGTCCGTTATTACACTCTTAAATCCTACTACTTATTCCTGCGTCTTTTGTGATCTTACAAAGCTTCAAACGACACATCGACTATTAAATCAGTCGTCAACGACTTTGATAGTCGACGTAATCGTGACTAGTCGACTAATCGTGGCAGCCCTAAAGTTGACTATAAAATATCTCCTGGGAAGCTGGCTACATACAGATGCTGAAGGCAGAATAACTGCAGATTCTATACAGCACCAACTTTATTGCTGTTTTTCCTGATTTGAATTATCTGCTTCAGTCATTTGACAATGAGTCCAAGTAAACTAGGATATTTTTGCAATGTAAAATTATCTTAGTCTTTTTCAAGGGAAAAGAATCTTTGTGGGGGGAAAACAACTTATAAGAGGCCCACCATCTGGAAGAAAAGATACCATGTGTCAGTATTTTCAAAGAGACACTACAGAAAATTCTGTGAGACAGCGGTGATTCATTTCAGTTTCACACTTCCCAGAATTTCTCCATTTAGATGTTATTTTAACATTTTGGTTCCAAGATGATATTTCAGCCTATTGATAATCCCAGTGTGGGCTTGCCATGCTTTTTTAGAACACCATGTACATACCAATGAACTTGTCCACCATTTCTGCTCTGCAGGGGCCTGCATACATAAGCAGGGGAGAAGTGGCACAAAAAGCATTGCTCCATTTATGATCAGACTATGTGCCTTTCTGAATGGGTTTCAGCTGACAGTTGCTGATAGAAAAACATTAGCACAAACAGTACAAGGTATTATGAGACAGTGACCAATATAGTTATACTGTCATGGTCTGGGTGGTTTTCCACAGCATCGGCTCCTCCCCACTGGGTGGAGTCTTTGTTGTTCCTCACCTGATGGCAATCATACCAGCAGTATTTATGACCTGCGCACTCAACTGGACTTTGCCAGATTATCTGCCAACTTTAGTCAGTTCTCGGCCTCACGTCTGTTCCTTGGTGACTCATCGTGTATATTAAGCTTACTTCCTCTGTTTTCTCGTCAGCCTCTGAAACCCACCTACCAAGCTCTCCTGGATACAAGTTTGCAGCTGCCGGTAATCTCTCCCCTTTTTTGGAACTGCCAGCCTCTCCTGCCTGCCTCCCTGCATTGCACGCAGCACCCACCTGGACCTCTCCTGCCTTCCCCCTCCACGCAACCCCCACCTGCAAGCATGTAAGACAGCTCAGTGTATTATTCTCAGATTCACTCGCAGCTCTCTGTGGGATTCCCCTGACTGCTCTCTCCTCTGTTTCAGTGCCCTGGCCAGCCACAGTTTCCCCTGTCCCTGCACCCAGTTATCCCTGCCATCTAGTCATAGTCATAGTCACAGTATTTTCTCTCGCCTCAGACGTCTAGTTTATGTTCCTTAATTCTAGTCTGAAATTTCTGTTGGCCCCTGAGCATTGTAAATAAAGACTCTTTTCGTTACACCGCACCTTTGGCCTCCGGGTTTGAAACTGCACTTGAGTCCATCCCATTTCCACAGGCCACTGTGCCATGACATATACAGTAACAAGCTTGGTCACTGAAACAGTAAAAAAAAAAAAAAAAAAAAAAAAAGGACATGCTGAGCGGTGTCCACCTTTCCATAGGGCATTACCAATAATTGGCTTTATAAACAGCTGAAGGCTAGACTGTTGAAGTCTGAGAAAGCTCAAAATAGATTTTGCATCAGCACGGTGGTGCAGTGGTTGGTATAGATGCCTCACACCAACTAAGTTAGACTTCCACATCTGATAGGGGTCTTTCTGTGGGGATTTCGCATGTTCTCCACATACTTAAATTGCTCATACATGTGAGTGTGAACGGTTGCCTGTCTCTCTGTGTTAGCCGTGCGATAGACTGGCGAGTTGTCCAGGGTGTTCCCTGCCTTTCACTCTATTGCTGGGATCTGCCACCCTGCTAAGGATAAGCAAAAGAGGATGGATGAATAAATGGCATTTTCCTACTGTTTTCCTACTTCAATCCAAAAGCACTGCAACAGGGCATGAGCCAAACAGAGGGTGAAAGGGCAGCCCAGGAGGTAATAAGGAAGAGAGTTGAATCTCTTTCTTTCACACAAATTTTAAGTAAACACAAATTTGTAAGGAATGCATTTCAAATAATTTTGTGTCAGGAGCACTTTTGTTTAGTGTCATCATTGCAACAAGGAAAAGTTTTAAAAGAAGACAACCATTGTATTTTAGCCAAAACAATGACACTATTCTAAATTTAAGCTAGTGGTTTTAACCTGAAATTCTTAATTCTTTGACAGTGCATTTTGCTAATCATGTGTGTTATTACCCATATGATAATTAAGAAACATTCATCCCAGTGACTCGTAACTTTCAATTCTTTCCTTTTGCAGCTATAACAGTTTCATTTCTTGTGGGAAGGCTTTCAACAAGGTTGGGTAGAATTGCATTTGTGTGGTCAAACACTGATCATGGATGAGGAGGCCTGGCTTGCAGTCTCCACTCGAATTCATCACTCATCCATGTCTTTATGGAAATTACTTTAACCATTGTTTTGCAGTTACGTTGGAACATGAAGGAACCATGCCCAAACTGTTCCCACAAAGTTAGGAGCATGCTAAAGCATTAAGAGTTCTTTCAGTGGAACTAAAACTAAATTATTTGTCTGGCTCTCATAAAAACCTGAAAATGCTTCAGTTGTTCCAAAATGCTAGAGCAAAAGTACTGATATAGATCAGAAAGACTGAATATTTTTCCTATAATGGGTTCTCTTCACTGGCTCCCTTTAAAGAGAAAAAAAAAAAAAAAAAAAAAAAATATATATATATATATATATATATATATATATATATATATATATATATATATATATATATATATACACACACACACAACTAGTAGCTCAGTGTTCCAACATTCGAAAGAAGGGACTGCTCTCACAGCTAGAGATTGACGAGGTACAACACAAATGCTACGGCAAGGAGGAGTCAGGACGCCAGGTCAGGGGGGAGATATCATCACCCCCACCCGAGATTGGGTACATAGCCCCAAGTGCGATAGGAGAAGGATCGTTGAGTGCGAGAGGAACTGACCTGAAAAATAGGATCATGGCCAAGCTTGAAACCTGGATCCCCCGTAGCCGGTTACCAAGATTACGTGAAGTACCCTCAGAACGTCTGCTAGATGATGTTAATGCAGCACTACGGACAATACCTACAACCACGATTACCGACACTAACAAGCTGATCTACAATACAGCAGCAGTGATCAGTGAGATGCTTGGCTACAAGTTGAACAGCGACAAGGGGCAGTACCCTCCATGGAGAAGGAGGCTAGACGGCAAGATCAAAGTAGCACGGAGGGAGGTTAGTCAACTAACGGAGTTGCAGAAAGGTGCGACAAATAAGGTGCCTAAGAAATACAGCAAGCTGTCCATACCTGAGGCCTTGGAAACTGCCAAGCAAAGACTCACAGCCTTGGCCAGCCACTTGAGGAGGTACACCAGAGAGATAGAAGGCAGGAGAATAAACCAGCTGTTCTCCACAGAACCAGCAAAGGTGTACTCTCAGTGGCAAGGGAACAATAAGAGAACAGCACCACCAAGGCTGGAGACGGAGCAATACTGGAAGAGCATATGGGAGAAGGACCAACCCATAACGGCAATGCTCAGTGGCTAGAGGATCTGACGGCAGACCACAGCGACCTCCCTGAACAGGGTCCAGTAACCATCACAGTGGCAGATATCCAAGAAAGGGTCTCCAGTATGAAGAGTTGGACAGCACCAGGGCCCGACATGGTTCACGCCTACTGGCTGAAGAAGCTGACTGCACTCCACGAGCGTCTGGCAGCACAAATGAACCAGCTGCTAGTTAACGAGAGACACCCGGAATGGCTAACCGAAGGTCGGACGGTCCTGATCCCCAAGGACCCCAAGAAGGGACCGGTCCCCTCCAACTACCTGGGGATCCCGCAGGCGAATGGGAACCATGAAGAGGCCGCTAGAAAAGCTGCAACCACCAAGTACCTGCAGAGGGTCAGGCAAGTCCTGAGGAGTCAGCTGAATGGTAAGAACAAGATCCGGGCCATCAACACCTACACCCTGCCCGTGATCAGGTACCCTGCTGGGGTAATAGGCTGGCCAAAGGAGGAGATAGAAGCCACTGACATAAAGACAAGAAAGCTCCTTACCATGCATGGAGGGTTTCACCCCAAGTCCAGCACCCTGAGGCTGTACGCTAAGCGGAAGGAAGGGGGCCGGGGACTGGTGAGTGTCAGCACCACAGTCCAGGATGAGACAACGAACATCCAAGAATACATTGGGAAGATGGCCCCAACTGACCGAGCGCTCAGTGAATACCTCAGGCAGCAGAAACCCAAGAAAGAGGAGGGAGACGAGGAACCATCATGGAAGGACAGGCCCCTGCACGGTATGTACCACCGGCAGATAGAGGAGGTGGCTGATATCCAGAAATCCTACCAGTGGCTGGACAAAGCTGGACTGAAAGACAGCACAGAAGCACTAATCATGGCAGCACAAGAACAAGCTCTGAGCACAAGATCCATAGAGGCTGGGGTCTATCACACCAGGCAAGACCCCAGGTGCAGGCTGTGTAAAGATGCCCCAGAGACAATCCAGCACATAACAGCAGGGTGCAAGATGCTAGCAGGCAAGGTATACATGGAACGCCATAACCAAGTGGCCGGCATAGTGTACAGGAACATCTGTGCCGAGTATAACCTGGAAGTCCCGAGGTCAAAATGGGAGATGCCCCCAAGGGTGGTGGAGAATGACCGAGCTAAGATCCTGTGGAACTTCCAGATACAGACGGACAAAATGGTGGTGGCTAACCAACCGGACATAGTGGTGGTAGACAAACAGAAGAAGACGGCCGTAGTGATCGATGTAGCGCTTCCGAATGACAGCAATATCAGGAAGAAGGAACACGAGAAGCTGGAGAAATACCAAGGGCTCAGAGAAGAGCTCGAGAGGATGTGGTAACGGTGGTCCCCGTGGTAATCGAAGCACTAGGTGCGGTGACTCCCAAGCTAGGCGAGTGGCTCCAGCAGATCCCGGGAACAACATCGGAGATCTCTGTCCAGAAGAGCGCAGTCCTGGGAACAGCTAAGACACTGCGCAGGACCCTCAAGCTCCCAGGCCTCTGGCAGAGGACCCAAGCTTGAAGGATAAACCGCCCGCAGGGGCGTGCTGGGTTTTTTTATATATATGTGTGTGTGTGTGTGTGTGTGTGTGTGTGTGTGTGTGTGTGTGTGTGTGTGTGTGTATGTATGTATATATGTATATATATATATATATATATATATATATATATATATATATATATATTTATTAGGGGTGCAACGATATTCGTATCGATATTGAACCGTTCGATACAGTGCTTTCGGTTCGGTACGCATATGTATCGAACAATACAACATTTGTAATTTATTTTATCAATTTTCCTTCTGACGATGCTGTCTGTGTTGAGCGCTCAGTGAATCTGTGTTCGACTACTCCGCCTAGGCTGCACTGTCGAGCGCAGATCCACTGAGCGCTCAACACAGACAGCATAGTCAGAAGGAAGAGCGCAGGGCAAGCTAGCGAGACAGAAGTTAAGCTCTACTTGCAACAGGCAAATTGAACCTCATTCAGATCTGGCGTTTGGAATTATTTTGGTTTTCATGTGACGTATGACCCTGAAGGTAAGCGAGTCATGGACTAAAGTAAAACAGTATGTTGGATGTGCCATGCAATGCTCAATTACATTGGTGTGAACTAGTGTGTTAGCGCAGTTAGCTCGTTAACGTGTTGGCCGTCTAGCCCCATGCACGGAGCGATCGGCGGTAGCTCGTTAACGGAGATTTGCCGTGTTGTGGCGTTAAGGTCATTTCAACGAGATTAACCTGAAAGCACTAGTGGGAACACAACGAATATGACTGCACATTTACGCCGACATCATCCTAGTGCAAAGACAAGTGGAAGCAGACAAAAAAAAGCAAGCATGCTACTAACTTTAGCCGAGTCATTTAGACAGCTGTTAGCACATGATTCTCCTTATGCTGCTGAGAATATAGCCCAGAAGAAGCGGATAGTATAGCTTTTATTTTGGAAAGAGCCATTTCTCTGTAATAAACTCTCTTTTCCAAAGATGAGTGATTCCTCAATCAGATAAAGGGCTTGCAATATCGCTAGCCCGACGTCCTGGAGCTAGCGATTTTTTTCAGTCGGGCTACCAAAATCTTTCTCTTCCCTGCCCGTCGGGCTATTGTAGGAAAAATATATGTCAATGCTTTTGCATTCTTTCAGAAATGTAGCTGGGTAATTATGTCATTGGCATCGGTGAGCCACTGTCAATATGTGACATATTGAAGTCGCGTTTGAATTTGCGCTTGTTTTTTTGCTTTCACTTTGCAATCGTGCGAACTGTGTATAGAGAGCGACAGCACTGATCTGTGAGTGATGATAATTTGTGCACCAATTCCTCTGACATCGTCTTATTAATCGTTAGCTTACTATGACAAGTGAAATCTCCCGCAGCTTACACATGTGAGAGGTTGATCGCGCAGAGAATCGCTGAGCTTATGTGAGTGAGCGTGTAAAAGCATTTCAGTTCTGCTGAGCCAAATAAGACAGGTCAGGGTGAAGAAGTGACAGCCAAAGAAAAGCTTACCACAAAACGGAGAAGTTATGACAAATCAGACTATAAGGCAAAAAGAAAGTGCAGCTTTATGGTTTCATGGACAAAAGAATTTCTGTGGCTGCGACATGATGAGCTAAATAACCAGGGCTGCACATAAGTGGTCCGCAGGTGCGCATTCGCTGTCAAAATAAAAAACACGCACAAGGGTTAGGGTTAAATTTAAAAACTGTACTTTTGAGTTAAAATATATATTTATAATTTTAATAAATGACAAATTAAAAATGCATGAACATTTTTTTGTATCGAAAAAATATCGAACCATGACACCAAAGTATCGAACCGAACCGTGAATTTTGTGTATCGTTGCACCCCTAATATATATATATATATATATATATATACATGGCTGATAAAGCCAAAACCGCTTTTGTAACACCAATTGGGTTTTGCGAGTTCAACTGAATGCCTCAAGGAGTTACTAATGCACCTTCAACATTCCAAAGGCTCATGGAGAAGTGCATGGGAGACTTGCACTTGAAAGAGGTCCTGGTGTTTTTGGATGATTTGATCATATTCTCCAACACTCTTGAGGAGCACGAAGACCGTTTGCTGAGAGTGTTGAATCGCTTGAAAGAATCTGGGTTAAAACTTTCTCCAGAAAAATGCAAATTCTTTCAGACATCCGTCCGATACTTGGGCCACATTGTTTCAGAAAATGATGTTGAGACAGACCCAGAAAAGGTTGCCACCTTGAAATCCTGGCCAATTCCAACCAACTTGAAGACCTTGAAATCTTTTCTGGGATTCGCCGGCTACTATAGGCATTTTATTAAGGGATATGCCATGATCACCAAGCCACTCAACAACCTCACACGCGGGTACCCATCCACACACAAAAGCTCTAAAAATGAGACTTCTAAGAGCTCACAGTTTGATCCCAAGCAATCCTTTGGTTCCAGGTGGAGTCCTGAATGTCAGTTGGCTTTTGATACTCTCATTGACAAACTTACCACTGCACCAGTTCTAGGTTTTGCTGATCCGGCACTGCCTTACATTCTCCACACAGATGCCAGCACCACCGGATTGGGCGCCGCCTTTTACCAAGAGCAAGAGGGGAGACTTAGGGTGATAGCCTATGCTAGTAGGGGTTTGTCATCCAGTGAAAGTCGTTACCCAGCTCACAAGCTTGAATTCTTGGCACTGAAGTGGAGCGTGACAGAAAAATTTCATGATTACTTGTACGGAGCAAGTTTTACAGTGGTCACGGATAACAACCCACTTACGTATATCTTGACACCAGCAAAGTTGGATGCTACTGGCCATCGTTGGCTGGCTGCTCTTTCTACATTCTCGTTCAAGATACAGTATTGAGCTGGAAAGCAAAACCTGGATGCAGATGCACTTTCCCGTCGGCCCCATGATGGTACTTCCTCTAGTTAACCTGCTCAAAAAGATGAGGAGCTAATTAATCAGTTTACTCAACAACATCTCTCAAGCAGCAGTGACGGTGAAATATCAGCTGAAGTTGTCGATGCGATTTGCCAAAGCCATGTTGTCAGGACCCAAGCTGAGAATAGTTTGGTCGAATCCCTGTCCATCAACACAGCAGTGCTTCCTGAGAATTACTCAGAAGATTCCCATGGACTTCCTGTTATTTCCACCATATCCCATTCTGAGCTTTATGAAAAACAGAGAACTGATCCAACTGGTTATTCACCAGTTGGAGTCAGGAGAAAAAGTTCCTCTGACAGCCAAGAAAGAGCTTCCTGAAATTCCTCTTCTCCTTCGAGAACTGAACAAATTGGAGCTGATTGATGGTATTCTCTATAGGAAGAGATATGAAAATGAATAACCATCATACCAACTGGTCCTTCCGACAGAACTGCGGCAAACTGTTCTCCACAGCCTCCACAATGATATGGGCCACCTGGGAGTGGAACGGACCCTTGACCTTGCCAGGACTCGGTTCTATTGCCCAAGAATGGCAGTGGATGTGGAAAATAAAATAGAAACCTGTGGCCGGTGTATTCGCCGGAAAAGCTTGCCGGAGAGAGCTGCTCCTCTTGTTAACATTCGGACATCACGTCCACTTGAACTCATTTGTATGGATTTCCTCAGTCTCGAGCCCGATACCAGCAACACCAAAGACATCCTGGTACTGACAGATCATTTCACCAAATATGCCCTTGCCATTCCAACACCAAACCAAAAGGCAAAAACTGTGGCTAAATGTCTTTGGGAAAACTTCATCGTTTATTATGGAATTCCAGAAAGACTCCATACAGATCAAGGGCCAGACTTTGAGTCGAAATTGATAAAGGAGTTATGTGCCCTGTTGGGAGTCCAAAAGTGTCACACAACACCGTACCATCCAAGAGGAAACCCAGTAGAGAGGTTTAATCGCACTCTACTGGCCATGTTGGGAACTCTTGAATCCAAACAGAAATCCAAATGGAAACAGTTTGTGAAACCACTTGTCCATGCATACAACTGTACCAAAAATGAAGTCACTGGCTACACCCCATACGAACTAATGTTTGGACGTTGTCCTCGTCTCCCCATTGACCTCGCTTTTAATCTTCCTGTACGTGAGAAAGAACATCAGACACATTCACAGTATGTACAAGACTTAAAAGCTAAGTTGAAAGTTATCTACTATCTTCAAAGAATGCTGCGAAGAACGCTGAGAGGAACAAGACTCGATTTGACCAACGTATTATACCATCCAAGCTAGAAGTTGGAAGCAGAGTTTTGGTGCGGAACATGAGGCTGAGAGGTAAACATAAACTTGCAGACAAATGGGAACCAGATATCTTTGTAGTGCTGAAATGTGCCAAAGATCTCCCCGTCTACACCGTAAAACCAGAATGCAAAGACGGCCCAATTCGCACATTGCACAGAGATCTCCTTCTTCCGTGTGGGTTTCTTCCTGCAACAGAGTCAGGAACATCAGATGAGACTATTCCAATCACACCCTCTTTAACTCGTCAACAGACCAAGAAACAACAGGAATCTCCTGAGTACTTTGTTAAAGAGAATGAATTGGAACCGACCTTTGTCCATCTTGCCCCGCTCCCAATGGAGTTTAGGGTGGAGAAGTCTCTCAACCCCCTACAGTCTTTTCCCAGTGGTGAGGAGGAAAAACTTCCTCCAACATCTACACCTGAAATGGAATCAGCTGGGGAAGCTCTGTTAGGATCTCAGAGGGAAGAACTATTGGAGTTTGATGCTGATGAGACATCTGGGGAAGATTTCCTTGAAATCTTACCCGAACCCATTCTTGAAACCGTATCTACAGACTTGTCCGATCCTGAAGTCTCTGATAACTTAATGGCCGAGCCTAGTCCTGTGACATTACCAACTCTTAATAGCTCAGATTCAGTTATTGACCCCCCTCTGAGGCGGTCAACGCGTCACAGATCACCACCTAGGCGACTTCAGTATGCCCACTTAGGCAATCCATTGATATCAGTTGTTCAGTCTCTGTTGCATAGTCTGTCAGATGCTTTAACCTCCACAACCACCAATTCTAACCCTTCAGTCTTACATATTGTGTAGTGTTATCATGCGACGAGACGTGCATGTATTCAAGGGGGGAGGGTGTAACCCAGAGTAAAATCCTGCACTTATTTCCTGCCATTGAACGCATCGCAGGTACATGACTCCAACCACATGACTTTGCTCAGCCAATCGGATGGCATGTGGGTCATAGTAAGCCTGTCCCGGCTTCCTCCTGTCAGATGCGTGGAGGCAAGCCAGGTGACAGACCTGTTGCAGATGCTGATTACTGTGAGCCAGAGCCATAGTGTTGTTGTGCACTGAACAGAACGGAATTGGCCAGGTGAACCTTTTTTGGGGTATGAAAAAGGATGGCGAGCCAATGAACGGCTAGGAGCAGGACTCATTCTGCAATTGAAGCTTCCACTGGTTGGGTAGGAAGCTATCAAAGACGACGCTCTGTTCCCAATTTCCAAATACACTGATTTCCGCAATCATACACACCATTCCCCTCATTTATGGACAATAGCGCTTGAACATCTCTCATGGACATTCAGATAAAACTCATGGACTTCAGTGTGGATCAGTGGATTTGATGTTAACATGTGTTATTTCTGGGGAACTGTTTTTTGAGAATCTGTATTGCTTGGTATAAGCCAGAAGAATTTGCTTAGTTGTCTTTGTGCACCCCCACTGGGTTTTTGATTAATTGAATAGCTGCAGCAGGAGTGATTATTTAAGTTTTCCTTTTCTTTTCTTGTTATTTTTCTTTGGGGTTTGGTTAAATACATGGTACCTGCAAAAGCATTTTGTGTTGTGTGTATGTATTAATTACTGCCCATCAGCTCCAGTAGCATTCCTAAATCTTCTGATTAATAATAACCATAATATTTCACTCAATACCTAGCCTGTATTAATTCATTAGCGCTTCATCAGTGTTACACTTGCTGCGGGAGATTTCACTTGTCGTGTTTGCATAGTAAGCTAACGATTGATAAGACGATGTCAGAGGAATTGGTGCGCAAATTATCATCACTCACCAATCAGTGCTGTCGCTCTCTATACACAGTTCGCGCGATTGCAAAGTGAAAGCAAAAAACAAGCGCAAATTCAAACGTGATTTCAATATGTCACATATTGACAGTGGCTCACCGATGCCAATGACATAATTACCCAGCTACATTTCCGAAAGAATGCAAAAGCATTGACATATATTTTTCCTTCCTACGATAGGCCGACGGGCAGGGCAGAGATAGATTTTGGTAGCCCGACTGGAAAAATCGCTAGCCCCGGGACGTCGGGCTAGGGATTTTGCAAGCCCTGTATCTGATTGAGGAATCACTCATCTTTGGAAAAGAGAGTTTATTACAGAGAAATGGCTCTTTCCAAAATAAAAGCTATACTATACGCTTCTCCTGGGCTATATTCTCAGCAGCATATTAAACATATCAGGTCCCCATAAAGAGAATCATGTGCTAACGGCTGTCTAAATGACTTGGGTAAAGTTTGTAGCATGCGTGCTTTTTGTTTTTGTCTGCTTCCACTTGTCTTTGCACTAGGATGATGTCGGTGTAAATGTGCAGTCATATTTGTTGTGTTCCCAATAGTGCTGTCAGCGTAAATCTCATTGAAATGACGTTAACGCCACAACACAGCAAATCTCCGTTAACGAGCTACCGCGGATTGCCCCATGTGTGGGGCTGGACGGCCAACAAGTTAACGAGCTAACTGTGCTAACACACTAGCTCCCACCCATATAATTGAGCATTGCGTGGCACATCCAATAAAATATATATATATATATATATATATATATATATATATATATATATATATATATATATATTAGGGCTGCTCGATTATGGCAAAAATGATAATCACGATTATTTTCACTGAAATTGAGATCACGATTATTTGACGATATTTATTTAACCCTTTAAGACCTACCATAGAACCAAGTCCACCAGAGCTTATATTTTTTTTTACATGTTGTAGTGCCATTTGTGGGAGCATTTCAAGTTGCTATACATCAATACAACTGTTATAGCCCATATTTTAATAATATGTATGCATTAAGTCCATAGTAATTACATAAATTGCAAAAAAGTGCAATAAACTACAAAAAAAATTGAAAATCACTTTTGTTTTGTTTACATATATTTCTACTTGGAGAAATTTAAGAGGTTTATCCCTCAAAACTTTAAATACAATAAAGTTGCAAAAAAATAGTTTCCCACCACAGGAAATTTATTTTGAGTGTCTTCATAGTTTTATTTTGGAGATACAGCAATTTTTATATACTGCAGGAAAAACAAAAAACAATCCTATGATGCAAATTTGCAAAGAAAACAGCATGTGCATCATTTCACTGTGGGAAGTGTTACGAACAGCTGATAGGAACGGCAAAGCGTGTTTCTGGAATATTATGTTTTTGTTCCTGCAAGCGCTTTTTATGCAATTTTTGCAAAGCTATATGTGGAACGAAACCGTGACCTAGGACAAGCTGATGGCATCAGATGTAAGTACAACTCCTCCGGTTTCATATGCAAAACAAATTATTGCGCTAGCTTACACGGTTCAGATTCTACAGGGATTTAAAAATAGTTACGCAAAACGGAGCGTGCTGCTCTGACCGGCTTTAAAGGGTTAACAATAACTTTAAAAAAATAATATAAAATGGTGTGCAACACCACTGAAGTTTTTTTTTTTTTTAAACTCTCTTTTCAATCAACGGCAGTCACTCTCCAAATAACTTCTGCTTAGCTTTCCGAGCTTCCCTCGGGTCCTCTTAATCAGCGGTCTCCACCCTTTTTTGCGCCACGGACCGGTTTATGCCCGACAATATTTTCACAGACGGCCTTTAAGGTGTCGCGGATAAATGAGGGAGGGGCTAATAATCGGCTCAGTCATTTTTAATGATCGTTGAAAGCCCAGATCGTAATCGTGATTAAAATTCGATTAATTGAGCAGCCCTAATATATATATATATATATATATATATATATATATATATATATATATATATATATAAAAAAACACCCAGCACGCCCCTGCGGGCGGTTTATCCTTCAAGCTCGGGTCCTCTACCAGAGGCCTGGGAGCTTGAGGGTCCTGCGCAGTATCTTAGCTGTTCCCAGGACTGCGCTCTTCTGGACAGAGATCTCCGATGTTGTTCCTGGGATCTGCTGGAGCCACTCGCCTAGCTTGGGAGTCACCGCACCTAGTGCTCCGATTACCACGGGGACCACCGTTACCTTCACCCTCCACATCCTCTCGAGCTCTTCTCTGAGCCCTTGGTATTTCTCCAGCTTCTCGTGTTCCTTCTTCCTGATATTGCTGTCATTCGGAACCGCTACATCGATCACTACGGCCATCTTCTTCTGTTTGTCTACCACCACTATGTCCGGTTGGTTAGCCACCACCATTTTGTCTGTCTGTATCTGGAAGTCCCACAGGATCTTAGCTCGGTCATTCTCCACCACCCTTGGGGGCATCTCCCATTTTGACCTCGGGACTTCTAGGTTATACTCGGCACAGATGTTCCTGTACACTATGCCGGCCACTTGGTTATGGTATATATATATATATATATATATATATATATATATATATATATATATATATATATATATACACACACATTATATATATATACACACATATACACACATTATATATATATATATATATATATATATATATATACACACACACACACACACACACACACATATACCACCAGAATGTTTCTTTTCTGATGCAGGAAACATTGCATCAAAGCACTGAACAAAAGTCAGTAGCGAGAAAGGTTATATGCTCAATTTTCTAGATTCAAGCCACCACATTACTTTAAGACACACACACTCATTCATTCACTAGCACATTTTAACATGCAAGCACACGCACACACATTCCCTCTCACATACACCCCCAAAAAGAGTTCTGACAGTATTATGTCCCAGCTGAGGTAGACTTGGTGCGTGTGTGTATGTGAGACAGAATGTTTGTGCATGCGCTTGAATGTTAAAGTGTGCTAGTGAATGAGTGGGTTTTTACATTAGTAGGAGGCAACAACAAAAAAAACCCATTGAAATAAGACTGTAAAGGCCATTTTATTTTGTGCCTTAGTTTAGGTTGCTTGTATACCTTATTTTACATGATATTACTGTATTATGAAAATGTATTTATTTTTGCATTAAAGAAAATCATCTTTAAAGAGTATGTAATTTTAATTACATTTACAATTAAAGATGTTATATTCACTTATATTCTGTTGGAGTTTTTATGACTATTTTAATTAATCCCTGGAAATATGGAACGTGACCAGGCACCCTTTTTATTAGCATGGCATTGAACATTAAAGCTCATTTTCTCTCTAGAAGAACACCCTGAGTTATAAGGACAGCAGTATAATCCATCTTTTACTTATTCAGAAAGGGAAAACAAATCTCCTGTGAAAAAAGGGCCTCAAACCAGAAGTACTTGACTTCCTGGTATAACTCTCAAACATGCACCTTAAAGCAGGTAACTTGTAAGCTGGAGAGGAAATGGTGCATGACAAATTTAGAAGATCAACATTTAGCCTGGAGTAATAGTTTGCTGCTAATAAAAAAGCCCTCCGCAAAGCTAGAACTTACTATTCAGGACTGATTGAAGAAAATAAGAACAACCCTAGGTTTCTCTTCAGCACTGTAGCCAAGCTGACAAAAAGTCAGAGCACTGTTGACCCAACCATTCCTTTAACATTAACTAGTAACTGACTTCATGAACTTCTTCACAAATAAAATTTTAACCATTAGAGAAAAAATTACCCATAATCATTTCACAGATATAACATTATCTAGAGCTACTTTCAGTACCATTAATATTCATTTTGTCTTTTCTCCAATTGATCTTTCTGAGTTAACTTCCATAATTACTTCCTCCAAACCATTTGAAGAGTTACAAATGCAGAGTCTGGCCTGACGAGGTAGCTCTTCTGTGTTGTGCCATCCGCTTCGCCAGAGGTTGTTTGGTTTCCCTGATGTATAAATCCCGTCAATCCTCCTGGCACTTAACAGTGTACACTATGTTACTCTGTTTGTGTCGGGGGACCCAATCCTTGGGGTTGCCCAATTTTTGGCACGCCGTGTTTTGGAACTGACCTGGGAGGAACATATAATAATAGACCTCTCTGCACTGAATCATACTTGTTATCATACTTGTAATCTCTGGCTCTCTTCCACAGCATGTCTTTTATCCTGTCTTCTCTCTCCTTTTCTCACCCCAAACAGTCGCGGTACATGGCAGCCCCTCCTGAGCCTGGTTCTGCTGGAGGTTTCTTCCTGTTAAAAGGGAGTTTTCCTTCCCACTGTTGCCAAAGTGCTTGCTCATAGGGGGTCATATGATTGTTGTGCTTTTCTCTGTCTGTATTATTGTACAATATATAATATAAAGCACCTTAAAGTGACTGTTTGTGTAATTTGGCGCTGCATAAATAAAAGTAAATTGAATTGGATAGAATGAAAGCTATTAAGCTAAGAAAATGACTTAGCAGGAATCAGAGCAATGGGATTTTGATTAATGAAAAACATTCATTTTGTATTGACCATTTAAAATACTATTAACACTGCCACTCAAGCGTTAGGCATTAATTATAAGGCAGGGAAAATAAGCTTTAATTAAATTTAATAAGCTTGTGACGTTTAACATAATGCAAGGAGCTTTGCAGAAAATTAGCCTGTAAAGAAGTCCTGAAACAGTCACATACTTGTTACAGAAGAAAGGAAGATTCATACTTAATCCTGTTTATAAATAAGTTGCGAGGCTATGTAACTTTTTGCTGTCATCCAAATCAAATAAGGATACACTTTTTAATAACCAAATTTCCAAAAAAGCAATTTCAAGATTTAATGTTATCTTGTACCATGTCCAGACAAATATATAATTTATCAATGCATGCTATTTTATTTATATTATTTTGATTTTACACTCTTTATTTTTTTGATAACAAAAAAAAACTAATCTGAAATTTGATATACAGGATATATAGCGACGACATTGGAATGTCGTTTGGATTGGAGAAGTGTAGTCGGATGATAACAAAGAGGGGGAAGGTAGTCTGAACTGAGCGGATTGCATTATCAGAAGACAACATTGCAGGTATTGAAGACAGTTACAACCATGCACGGAGGGATCAGCATCAGCATCCTTAGCCTGTATGCTAAGCAGAAGGAAGGAGGCTGTAGCTCAGGAGGTAGAGCAGGTCACCTACTGATCGGAAGGTTGGTGGTTAGCTCTCTGGCTCCTCCAGTCTGCATATCAAGTATCCTTGGGCAAGATACTAACCCAAAGTTGCTCTACGATGCATCCATCCGAGTGTGAATGTGTGGGAATGTACTTAGAAAGCACTAAGTATAGGGAAAGTGCTTGTGAGAATGGGTGTGACTGGGTGAATGTGGCATGTTGTATAGAGCGTTTTGAGTACTCTGGGAGAGCAGAAAAGCGCTATATAAGAATCAGTTCATTTACCATAGACTGGTAAGTGTCAGTACCAGAGTCCAGGATTAGACAACAAACATCCACGAATGCATCAGGAAGATGGCCCCGACCAACCGCATGCTCAGTGAATACCTCAGGCAGCAGAAACCCAAGATAGAGGAGGAACCATCATGGAAGGATAGGCCCCTGTATGATATGTACCACCAGCAGATAGAGGAAGTGACTGACATTAAGAAGTCCTACCAGAGGCTGGACCAAGCTGCACTCAGAATGCACTCAGAGCTACAATTTCAAAACAGCATGTTTAAACTTTAGTTTGCACCACACCAGAGGTCAAACTACTGTTAATACTAGCAAGAATAAAAGGAGCAAAGGTAGAAAAAACCTTTGGAGTTGGGGGGGGGGCAATGGCTTCATACTGGAAAACAATTACTCTGAAAAGGAGAGGGCGACAGGCTCAAATCAAAGAAAGCCAAACAGGTGATTAGAATGGATGGATTATGTAGGGTGGTGTAATGAGGGCACTAGTGCTTACAACCTCGTGCCAAAAAGTGAAGAAACTTATCACAAACTTCACAGGAAAAATCTAGATGAACAGATACATAAACCTTAATAATATATATATATACATATATATATATATATATATATATATATATATATATATATATATATATATATATATTATTAAGGTACATGAGCGGGACACAGAAAGGGATTGGCAAGAATACCAGAGGCGCAAAACACCAGCTACTGGTAGACAGAACAGACAGCCGAGACTGCAAGACCAGACTGACCAACCTGTGCACTGCCTGGATTGAAGGCCCATGACTCAATGCCCCACAGCTGGATATATATATATATATATATATATATATATATATATATATATATATATATATATATATATATGTATGTGTGTGTGTGTGTGTGTGTGTGTGTGTGTGTGTGTGTGTGTGTGTGTGTGTGTGTGTGTGTGTATATATATATATATATATATATATATATATATATATATATATATATATATATATATATATATATATATGGATGACGGACCTATGGATTCTTCGATACCCAACATCCACAATGACGGCGAAACAACTAGTAGCTCAGTGTTCCAACATTCGAAAGAAGGGACTGCTCTCACAGCTAGAGATTGACGAGGTACAACACAAATGCTACGGCAAGGAGGAGTCAGGACGCCAGGTCAGGGGGGAGATATCATCACCCCCACCCGAGATTGGGTACATAGCCCCAAGTGCGATAGGAGAAGGATCGTTGAGTGCGAGAGGAACTGACCTGAAAAATAGTATAATGGCCAAGCTTGAAACCTGGATCCCCCGTAGCCGGTTACCAAGATTACGTGAAGTACCCTCAGAAGGTCTGCTAGATGATGTTAATGCAGCACTACGGACAATACCTACAACCACGATTACCGACACTAACAAGCTGATCTACAATACGGCAGCAGTGATCAGTGAGATGCTTGGCTACAAGTTGAACAGCGACAAGGGGCAGTACCCTCCATGGAGAAGGAGGCTAGAGGGCAAGATCAAAGTAGCACGGAGGGAGGTTAGCCAACTAACGGAGTTGCAGAAAGGTGCGACAAAGAAGGTGCCTAAGAAATACAGCAAGCTGTCCATACCTGAGGCCTTGGAAACTGCCAAGCAAAGACTCACAGCCTTGGCCAGCCACTTGAGGAGGTACACCAGAGAGATAGAAGGCAGGAGAATAAACCAGCTGTTCTCCACAGAAC